>NW_027182475.1:1500000-1715929 GCF_040938575.1 Ambystoma mexicanum
TCCCATTCCAATCATGAGACCCTTCCTATAACATGAGATGGGATATCCAACTCCTTCCCATTCCAATCCTGAGACCCTTCCGATAGCAGAGATGTGATATCTCAATGCTTATACCAAACCTGAGACCCTTCCTACGGCATGAGATGTCATATACAACTCCTTCCCATTCCAATCCTGAGACCCTTCCTATAGCATGAGATGTGATGTCTCAATGCTTCTAATACCAAACCTGAGATCCTTCCTATAACATGAGATGTGATATCCAACTCCTTCCCATTCCAATCCTGAGACCCTTCCTATAGCATGAGATGTGATATCTCAATGCTTATACCAAACCTGAGACCCTTCCTATAGCATGAGATGTGATATCCAACTCCTTCCCATTCCAATCCTGAGACCCTTCCTATAGCATGAGATGTGATATCTCAATGCTTCTAATACCAAACCTGAGACTCTTCCTATAACATGAGATGGGATATCCAACTCCTTCCCATTCCAATCCTGAGACCCTTACGATAGCAGAGATGTGATATCTCAATGCTTATACCAAACCTGAGACCCTTCCTACGGCATGAGATGTCATATACAACTCCTTCCCATTCCAATCCTGAGACCCTTCCTATAGCATGAGATGTGATATCTCAATGCTTATACCAAACCTGAGACCCTTAATATAGCATGAGATGTGATATCCAACTCCTTCCCATTCCAATCCTGAGACCCTTCCTATAGCATGAGATGTGATGTCTCAATGCTTCTAATACCAAACCTGAGATCCTTCCTAAAACATGAGATGTGATATCCAACTCCTTCCATTCCAATCCTGAGACCCTTCCTATAGCATGAGATGTGATATCTCAATGCTTCTAATATCAAACTTGAGACCCTCCCTATAGCATGAGATGTGATATCCAAGTCCTTCCCATTCCAATCCTGAGACACTTCCTATAGCATGAGATGTGATATCTCAATGCTTCTAATACCAAACCTGAGACTCTTCCTATAACATGAGATGGGATATCCAACTCCTTCCCATTCCAATCTTGAGACCCTTCCAAAAGCACAGATGTGATATCTCAATGCTTATACCAAACCTGAGACCCTTCCTATGGCATGAGATGTCATATACATATCCTTCCCATTCCAATCCTGAGACCCTTCCTATAGCATGAGATGTGATATCTCAATGCTTATACCAAACCTGAGACCCTTCCTATAGCATGAGATGTGATATCTAACTCCTTCCCATTCCAATCCTGAGACCCTTCCTATAGCATGAGATGTGATATCTCAATGCCTCTAATACCAAACCTGAGATCCTTCCTCTAACATGAAATGTGATATCCAACTCCTTCCCTTTCCAAACCTGAGAGCCTACCTATAGCATGAGATGTGATATCCAAGTCCTTCCAATTCCAATCCTTAGACCCTTCCTATAGCATGCAATATGATATCTCAATGATTCTAATAACAAACCTGAGACCCGTCCTATAACATGAGATGGGATATCCAACTCCTTCCCATTCCAATCCTGAGACCCTTCCGATAGCAGAGATGTGATATCTCAATGCTTATACCAAACCTGAGACCCTTCCTACGGCATGAGATGTCATATACAACTCCTTCCCATTCCAATCCTGAGACCCTTCCTATAGCATGAGATGTGATATCTCAATGCTTATACCAAACCTGAGACCCTTCATATAGCATGAGATGTGATATCCAACTCCTTCCCATTACAATCCTGAGACCCTTCCTATAGCATGAGATGTGATGTCTCAATGCTTCTAATACCAAACCTGAGATCCTTCCTATAACATGAGATGTGATATCCAACTCCTTCCATTCCAATCCTGAGACCCTTCCTATAGCATGAGATGTGATATCTCAATGCTTCTAATATCAAACTTGAGACCCTCCCTATAGCATGAGATGTGATATCCAATTCCTTCCCATTCCAATCCTGAGACACTTCCTATAGCATGAGATGTGATATCTCAATGCTTCTAATACCAAACCTGAGACTCTTCCTATAACATGAGATGGGATATCCAACTCCTTCCGATTCCAATCCTGAGACCCTTCCAAAAGCAGAGATGTGATATCTCAATGCTTATAACAAACCTGAGACCCTTCCTATGGCATGAGATGTCATATACATATCCTTCCCATTCCAATCCTGAGACCCTTCCTATAGCATGAGATGTGATATCTCAATGATTATACCAAACCTGAGACCCTTCCTATAGCATGAGATGTGATATCCAACTCCTTCCCATTCCAATCCTGAGACCCTTCCTATAGCATGAGATGTGATATCTCAATGCCTCTAATACCAAACCTGAGATCCTTCCTCTAACATGAAATGTGATATCCAACTCCTTCCCTTTCCAAACCTGAGAGCCTACCTATAGCATGAGATGTGATATCCAAGTCCTTCCCATTCCAATCCTTAGACCCTTCCTATAGCATGCAATATGATATCTCAATGATTCTAATAACAAACCTGAGACCCGTCCTATAACATGAGATGGGATATCCAACTCCTTCCCATTCCAATCCTGAGACACTTCCGATAGCAGAGATGTGATATCTCAATGCTTATACCAAACCTGAGACCCTTCCTATAACATGAGATGTGATATCCAACTCCTTCCCATTCCAAACCTGAGACCCTTCCTATAGCATATGTGATATCCAACTCCTTCCAATTCCAAACATGAGACCCTTCCCATAGCAAGAATGTAATATCCAACTCCTTCCCATTCCAATCCTGAGACCATTCCTATAGCATGAGATGTGATATCTCAATGCTTCTAATACCAAACCTGAGATCCTTCCTATGACATGAGATGTGATATCCAATTCCTTCCCATTCCAAACCTGAGACCCTTCCTACAGCATGCGATGTGATATCTCAATGCTTCTAATACCAAACCTGAGACCAGTCCTATAACATGAGATGGGATATCCAACTCCTTCCCGTTCCAATCCTGAGACACTTCCGATTGCAGAGATGTGATATCTCAATGCTTATACCAAACCTGAGACACTTCCTATAACATGAGATGTGATATCCAACTCCTTCCTGTTCCAAACCTGAGACCCTTCCTATAGCATGAGATGTGATATCCAACTCCTTCCCATTCCAATCCTGAGACCCTTCCGATAGCATGAGATGTGATATCTCAAAGCCTCTAATACTAAACCTGAGATCCTTCCTATAACATGTGATGTGATATTCAAATCCTTCCCCTTCCAAACCTGAGACCTTCCCTTTAGCATGAGATGTGATATCCAACTCCTTCCCATTCCAATCCTGAGACCCTTATGATAGCATGAGATGTGATATCTCAATGCCTCTAATACCAAACCTGAGATACTTCCGATAGCATGAGATGTGATATCTCAATGCTTCTAATACCAAACCTGAGATCCTTCCTATAACATGAGATGTGATATCCAAATCCTTCCCCTGCCAAACCTGAGACCCTCCCTTTAGCATGAGATGTGATATCCAAGTCCTTCCCATTCCAATCCTGAGACCGTTCCTATAGCATGAGATGTGATATCTCAATGCTTCTACCAAACCTGAGACCCTTCCTATAGCATGAGATGTGATATCCAACTTCTTCCCATTCCAATCATGAGACCCTTCCTATAACATGAGATGTGATGTCTCAATGCTTCTAATACCAAACCTGAGATCTTTCCTATAACATGAGATGTGATATCCAACTCCTTCCCATCCTAATCCTGAGACACTTCCGATTGCAGAGATGTGATGTCTCAATGCTTCTAATACCAAACCTGAGATCTTTCCTTAAACATGAGATGTGATATCCAACTCCTTCCCGTTCCAAACCTGAGACCCTTCCTATGGCATGGGATGTGATATCTCAATGCTTCTAATACCAAACCTGAGATCCTTCCTATAACATGTGATGTGATATTCAAATCCTTCCCCTTCCAAACCTGAGACCCTCCCTTTAGCATGAGATGTGATATCCAACTCCTTCCCATTCCAATCCTGAGACCCTTACGATAGCATGAGATGTGATATCTCAATGCCTCTAATACCAAACCTGAGATACTTCCGATAGCATGAGATGTGATATCTCAATGCTTCTAATACAAAACCTGAGATCCTTCCTATAACATGAGATGTGATATCCAAATCCTTACCCTTCCAAACCTGAGACCCTCCCTTTAGCATGAGATGTGATATCCAACTCCTTCCCATTCCAATCCTGAGACCCTTCCTATAGCATGAGATGTGATGTCTCAATGCTTCTAATACCAAACCTGAGATCCTTCCTAAAACATGAGATGTGATATCCAACTCCTTCCATTCCAATCCTGAGACCCTTCCTATAGCATGAGATGTGATATCTCAATGCTTCTAATATCAAACTTGAGACCCTCCCTATAGCATGAGATGTGATATCCAAGTCCTTCCCATTCCAATCCTGAGACACTTCCTATAGCATGAGATGTGATATCTCAATGCTTCTAATACCAAACCTGAGACTCTTCCTATAACATGAGATGAGATATCCAACTCCTTCCCATTCCAATCCTGAGACCCTTCCAAAAGCACAGATGTGATATCTCAATGCTTATACCAAACCTGAGACCCTTCCTATGGCATGAGATGTCATATACATATCCTTCCCATTCCAATCCTGAGACCCTTCCTATAGCATGAGATGTGATATCTCAATGCTTATACCAAACCTGAGACCCTTCCTATAGCATGAGATGTGATATCTAACTCCTTCCCTTTCCAATCCTGAGACCCTTCCTATAGCATGAGATGTGATATCTCAATGCCTATAATACCAAACCTGAGATCCTTCCTCTAACATGAAATGTGATATCCAACTCCTTTCCTTTCCAAACCTGAGAGCCTACCTATAGCATGAGATGTGATATCCAAGTCCTTCCAATTCCAATCCTTAGACCCTTCCTATAGCATGCAATATGATATCTCAATGATTCTAATAACAAACCTGAGACCCGTCCTATAACATGAGATGGGATATCCAACTCCTTCCCATTCCAATCCTGAGACCCTTCCGATAGCAGAGATGTGATATCTCAATGCTTATACCAAACCTGAGACCCTTCCTACGGCATGAGATGTCATATACAACTCCTTCCCATTCCAATCCTGAGACCCTTCCTATAGCATGAGATGTGATATCTCAATGCTTATACCAAACCTGAGACCCTTCATATAGCATGAGATGTGATATCCAACTCCTTCCCATTACAATCCTGAGACCCTTCCTATAGCATGAGATGTGATGTCTCAATGCTTCTAATACCAAACCTGAGATCCTTCCTATAACATGAGATGTGATATCCAACTCCTTCCATTCCAATCCTGAGACCCTTCCTATAGCATGAGATGTGATATCTCAATGCTTCTAATATCAAACTTGAGACCCTCCCTATAGCATGAGATGTGATATCCAATTCCTTCCCATTCCAATCCTGAGACACTTCCTATAGCATGAGATGTGATATCTCAATGCTTCTAATACCAAACCTGAGACTCTTCCTATAACATGAGATGGGATATCCAACTCCTTCCGATTCCAATCCTGAGACCCTTCCAAAAGCAGAGATGTGATATCTCAATGCTTATACCAAACCTGAGACCCTTCCTATGGCATGAGATGTCATATACATATCCTTCCCATTCCAATCCTGAGACCCTTCCTATAGCATGAGATGTGATATCTCAATGCTTATACCAAACCTGAGACCCTTCCTATAGCATGAGATGTGATATCCAACTCCTTCCCATTCCAATCCTGAGACCCTTCCTATAGCATGAGATGTGATATCTCAATGCCTCTAATACCAAACCTGAGATCCTTCCTCTAACATGAAATGTGATATCCAACTCCTTCCCTTTCCAAACCTGAGAGCCTACCTATAGCATGAGATGTGATATCCAAGTCCTTCCCATTCCAATCCTTAGACCCTTCCTATAGCATGCAATATGATATCTCAATGATTCTAATAACAAACCTGAGACCCGTCCTATAACATGAGATGGGATATCCAACTCCTTCCCATTCCAATCCTGAGACACTTCCGATAGCAGAGATGTGATATCTCAATGCTTATACCAAACCTGAGACCCTTCCTATAACATGAGATGTGATATCCAACTCCTTCCCATTCCAAACCTGAGACCATTCCTATAGCATGAGATGTGATATCTCAATGCTTCTAATACCAAACCTGAGATCCTTCCTATGACATGAGATGTGATATCCAATTCCTTCCCATTCCAAACCTGAGACCCTTCCTACAGCATGCGATGTGATATCTCAATGCTTCTAATACCAAACCTGAGACCAGTCCTATAATATGAGATGGGATATCCAACTCCTTCCCGTTCCAATCCTGAGACACTTCCGATTGCAGAGATGTGATATCTCAATGCTTATACCAAACCTGAGACCCTTCCTATAACATGAGATGTGATATCCAACTCCTTCCCGTTCCAAACCTGAGACCCTTCCTATAGCATGAGATGTGATATCCAACTCCTTCCCATTCCAATCCTGAGACCCTTCCGATAGCATGAGATGTGATATCTCAAAGCCTCTAATACCAAACCTGAGATCCTTCCTATAACATGTGATGTGATATTCAAATCCTTCCCCTTCCAAACCTGAGACCCTCCCTTTAGCATGAGATGTGATATCCAACTCCTTCCCATTCCAATCCTGAGACCCTTATGATAGCATGAGATGTGATATCTCAATGCCTCTAATACCAAACCTGAGATACTTCCGATATCATGAGATGTGATATCTCAATGCTTCTAATACCAAACCTGAGATCCTTCCTATAACATGAGATGTGATATCCAAATCCTTCCCCTGCCAAACCTGAGACCCTCCCTTTAGCATGAGATGTGATATCCAACTCCTTCCCATTCCAATCCTGAGACCCTTCGGATAGCATGAGATGTGATATCTCAATGCCTCTAATACCAAACCTGAGATCCTACCTCTAACATGAAATGTGACATCCAACTCCTTCCCTTTCCAAACCTGAGACCCTGCCTATAGCATGAGATGGGATATCCAAGTCCTTCCCATTCCAATCCTGAGACCGTTCCTATAGCATGAGATGTGATATCTCAATGCTTCTACCAAACCTGAGATCCTTCCTATAGCATGAGATGTGATATCCAACTTCTTCCCATTCCAATCATGAGTCCCTTCCTATAACATGAGATGTGATGTCTCAATGCTTCTAATACCAAACCTGAGATCTTTCCTATAACATGAGATGTGATATCCAACTCCTTCCCATCCTAATCCTGAGACACTTCCGATTGCAGAGATGTGATGTCTCAATGCTTCTAATACCAAACCTGAGATCTTTCCTTAAACATGAGATGTGATATCCAACTCCTTCCCGTTCCAAACCTGAGACCCTTCCTATAGCATGAGATGTGATATCTCAATGCTTCTAATACCAAACCTGAGATCCTTCCTATAACATGTGATGTGATATTCAAATCCTTCCCCTTCCAAACCTGAGACCCTCCCTTTAGCATGAGATGTGATATCCAACTCCTTCCCATTCCAATCCTGAGCCCCTTACGATAGCATGAGATGTGATATCTCAATGCCTCTAATACCAAACCTGAGATACTTCCGATAGCATGAGATGTGATATCTCAATGCTTCTAATACAAAACCTGAGATCCTTCCTATAACATGAGATGTGATATCCAAATCCTTCCCCTTCCAAACCTGAGACCCTCCCTTTAGCATGAGATGTGATATCCAACTCCTTCCCATTCCAATCCTGAGACCCTTCTGATAGCATGAGATGTGATATCTCAATGCCTCTAATACCAAACCTGAGATCCTACCTCTAACATGAAATGTGATATCCAACTCCTTCCCTTTCCAAACCTGACACCCTGCCTATAGCATGAGATGTGATATCCAAGTCCTTCCCATTCCAATCCTGAGACCCTTCCTATAGCATGTGATGTGATATCTCAATGCTTATACCAAACCTGAGACCCTTCCTATGGCATGAGATGTCATATACAACTCCTTCCCATTCCAATCCTGAGACCCTTCCTATAGCATGAGATGTGATATCTCAATGCTTATACCAAACTGAGACCCTTCCTATAGCATGAGATGTGATATCCAACTTCTTCCCATTCCAATTCTGAGACCCTTCCTATAACATGAGATGTGATGTCTCAATGCTTCTAATACCAAACCTGAGATCTTTCCTATAACATGAGATGTGATATCCAACGCCTCCCCATCCCAATCCTGAGACACTTCCGATTGCAGTGATGTGATGTCTCAATGCTTCTAATACCAAACCTGAGATCTTTCCTATAACATGAGATGTGATATCCAACTCCTTCCCGTTCCAAACCTGAGACCCTTCCTATAGCATGAGATGTGATATCCAACTCCTTCCCATTCCAATCCTGAGACCATTCCGATAGCATGAGATGTGATATCTCAATGCTTCTAATACCAAACCTGAGATCCTTCCTATAACATGTGATATGATATTCAAATCCTTCCCCTTCCAAACCTGAGACCCTCCCTTTAGCATGAGATGTGATATCCAACCTACTTCCCATTCCAATCCTGAGACCCTTATGATAGCATGAGATGCAATATTTCAATGCCTCTAATACCAAACCTGAGATACTTCCGATAGCATGAGATGTGATATCTCAATGCTTCTAATACCAAACCTGAGATCCTTCCTATAACATGAGATGTGATATCCAAATCCTTCCCCTTCCAAACCTGAGACCCTACCTTTAGCATGAGATGTGATATCCAACTCCTTCCCATTCCAATCCTGAGACCCTTCTGATAGCATGAGATGTGATATCCAAGTCCTTCCCATTCCAATCCTGAGACCCTTCCTATAGCATGTGATGTGATATCTCAATGCTTATACCAAACCTGAGACCCTTCCTATGGCATGAGATGTCATATACAACTCCTTCCCATTCCAATCCTGAGACCCTTCCTATAGCATGAGATGTGATATCTCAATGCTTATGCCAAACCTGAGACCCTTCCTATAGCATGAGATGTGATATCCAACTTCTTCCCATTCTAATCCTGAGACCCTTCCTATAACATGAGATGTGATGTCTCAATGCTTCTAATACCAAACCTGAAATCTTTCCTATAACATGAGATGTGATATCCAACTCCTTCCCATTCAAATCCGGAGACCCTTCCTATAGCATGAGATGTGATATCTCAATGCATATACCAAACCTGAGACCCTTCCTATAGCTTGAGATGTGATATCCAACTCCATCCCATTCCAATCCTGAGACCCTTCCTATAGCATGAGATGTGATATCTCAATACTTCTAATACCAAACCTGAGATCCTTCCGATAACATAAGATGTGATATCCAAATCCTTCCCCTTCCAAACCTGAGACCCTCCCTTTAGCATGAGATGTGATATCCAACTTCTTCCCATTCCAATCCTAAGACCCTTCTGATAGCATGAGATGTGATATCTCAATGCTTCTAATACCAAACCTGAGATACTTCCGATAGCATGAGATGTGATATCTCAATGCTTCTAATACCAAACCTGAGATCCTTCCTATAACATGAGATGTGATATCCAAATCCTTCCCCTTCCAAACCTGAGACCCTCCCTTTAGCATGAGATGTGATATCCAACTCCTTCCCATTCCAATCCTGAGACCCTTCTGATAGCATGAGATGTGATATCTCAATGCCTCTAATACCAAACCTGAGATCCTACCTCTAACATGAAATGTGATATCCAACTCTTTCCCCTTCCAAACCTGAGAGCCTACCTATAGCATGAGATGTGATATCCAAGTCCTTCCCATTCCAATCCTGAGACCCTTCCTATAACATGAGATGTGATATCCAACTCCTTCCCATTCCAACCTGAGACCCTTCCTGTAGCATGAGATGGGATATCCAACTCCTTCCAAATCCAATCCTGATAACCTTCCGATAGCATGAGATGTGATATCCCAATGCTTCTACCAAACCTGAGACCCATACTATGGCATGAGATGTGATATCAAACTCCTTCCCATTCCAATCCTGAGACCCTTCCTATAGAATGAGATGTGATATCCAACTCCTTCCCATTCCAATTCTGAGACCCTTCCTATACCATGAGACTTGATATCTCAATGCTTCTAATACCAAACCTGAGACCCGTCCTATAACATGAGATGTGATATCCAAATCCTTCCCCTTCCAAACCTTAGACCCTTCCTTTATCATGAGATGTGATATCCAACTCCTTCCCATTCCAATCCTGAGACCCTCCCTACAGCATTAGATGTGATATCCAAGTCCTTCCCATTCCAATCCTGAGACCCTTCCTATAGCATGAGATGTGATATCTCAATGCTTCTAATACCAAACCTGAGACCCTTCCTATAACATGAGATGGGAATATCCAACTCCCTCCCATTCCAATCCTGAGACCCTTCCGATAACAGAGATGTGATATCTCAATGCTTATACCAAACCTGAGATCCTTCCTATAACATGAGATGTGATATCCAACTTCTTCCCATTCCAATCCTGAGACAGTTCCTATAGCATGAGATGTGATATCTCACTGCTTATACCAAACCTGAGACCCTTCCTATAGCATGAGATGTGATATCCAACTCCTTCCCATTCCAATCCTGAGACCCTTCCTATAGCATGAGATGTGATATCTCAATGCTTCTAATACCAAACCTGAGAGTCTTCCTATAACATGAGATGGGATATCCAACTCCTTCCCATTCCAATCCTGAGACCCTTCCGATAGCAGAGATGTGATATCTCAATGCTTATACCAAACCTGAGACCCTTCCTACGGCATGAGATGTCATATACAACTCCTTCCCATTCCAATCCTGAGACACTTCCTATAGCATGAGATGTGATATCTCAATGCTTATACCAAACCCGAGACCCTTCATATAGCATGAGATGTGATATCCAACTCCTTCCCATTCCAATCCTGAGACCCTTCCTATAGCATGAGATGTGATGTCTCAATGCTTCTAATACCAAACCTGAGATCCTTCCTAAAACATGAGATGTGATATCCAACTCCTTCCATTCCAATCCTGAGACCCTTCCTATAGCATGAGATGTGATATCTCAATGCTTCTAATATCAAACTTGAGACCTCCCTATAGCATGAGATGTGATATCCAAGTCCTTCCCATTCCAATCCTGAGACCATTCCTATAGCATGAGATGTGATATCTCAATACTTCTAATACCAAACCTGAGATCCTTACGATAACATGAGATGTGATATCCAAATCCTTCCCCTTCCAAACCTGAGACCCTCCCTTTAGCATGAGATGTGATATCCAACTCCTTCCGATTCCAATCCTGAGACCATTCTGATAGCATGAGATGTGATATCTCAATGCTTCTAATACCAAACCTGAGATCCTTCCGATAGCATGAGATGTGATATCTCAATGCTTCTAATACCAAACCTGAGATCCTTCCTATAACATGAGATGTGATATCCAAATCCTTCCCCTTCCAAACCTGAGACCCTCCCTTTAGCATGAGATGTGATATCCAACTCCTTCCCATTCCAATCCTGAGACCCTTCTGATAGCATGAGATGTGATATCTCAATGCCTCTAATACCAAACCTGAGATCCTACCTCTAACATGAAATGTGATATCCAACTCTTTCCCCTTCCAAACCTGAGAGCCTTCCTATAGCATGAGATGTGATATCCAAGTCCTTCCCATTCCAATCCTGAGACCCTTCCTATAACATGAGATGTGATATCCAACTCCTTCCCATTCCAACCTGAGACCCTTCCTATAGCATGAGATGGGATATCCAACTCCTTGGAATTCCAATCCTGATACCCTTCCGATAGCATGAGATGTGATATCCCAATGCTTATACCAAACCTGAGACCCATACTATTGCATGAGATGTGATATCAAACTCCTTCCCATTCCAATCCTGAGACCCTTCCTATAGCTTGAGATGTGATATCCAACTCCTTCTCATTCCAATTCTGAGACCCTTCCTATACCATGAGACTTGATATCTCAGTGCTTCTAATACCAAACCTGAGACCCGTCCTATAACATGAGATGTGATATCCAAATCCTTCCCCTTCCCAACCTTAGACCCTTCCTTTATCATGAGATGTGATATCCAACTCCTTCCCATTCCAATCCTGAGACCCTTCCGATATCATGAGACGTGATATCTCAATGCTTCTAATATCAAACTTGAGACCCTCCCTATAGCATGAGATGTGATATCCAAGTCCTTCCCATTCCAATCCTGAGACCCTTCCTATAGCATGAGATGTGATATCTCAATGCTTCTAATCCCAAACCTGAGACCCTTCCTATAACATGAGATGGGAATATCCAACTCCTTCCCATTCCAATCCTGAGACCCTTCCGATAGAAGAGATGTGATATCTCAATGCTTATACCAAACCTGAGATCCTTCCTATAGCACGAGATGTGATATCCTACTCATTCCCATTCCAATCCTGAGACCCTTCCTATAGCATGAGATGTGATAACTCAATGCTTCTAATATCAAACTTGAGACCTTCCCTATAGCATGAGATGTGATATCCAAGTCCTTCCCATTCCAATCCTGAGACACTTCCTATAGCATGAGATGTGATATCTCAATGCTTCTAATACCAAACCTGAGACTCTTCCTATAACATGAGATGGGATATCCAACTCCTTCCCATTCCAATCCTGAGATCCTTCCGATAGCAGAGATGTGATATCTCAAAGCTTATACCAAACCTGAGACCCTTCCTATGGCTTGAGATGTCATATACAACTCCTTCCCATTCCAATCCTGAGACCCTTCCGATAGCATGAGATGTGATATCTCAATGCTTATACCAAACCTGAGACCCTTCCTATAGCATGAGATGTGATATCCAACTCCTTCCCATTCCAATCCTGAGACCCTTCCTATAGCATGAGATGTGATATCTCAATGCTTCTAATACCAAACCTGAGATCCTTCGTTGAACATGAGATGTGATATCCAACTCCTTCCATTCCAATCCTGAGACCCTTCCTATAGCATGAGATGTGATATCTCAATGCTTATACCAAACCTGAGACCCTTCCTATAGCATGAGATGTGATATCCAACTCCTTCCCATTCCAATCCTGAGACCCTTCCTATAGCATGAGATGTGATATCTCAATGCCTCTAATACCAAACCTGAGATCCTTCCTCTAACATGAAATGTGATATCCAACTCCTTCCCTTTCCAAACCTGAGAGCCTATCCATAGCATGAGATGTGATATCCAAGTCCTTCCCATTCCAATCCTTAGACCCTTCCTACAGCATGCAATATGATATCTCAATGATTCTAATAACAATCCTGAGACCCGTCCTATAACATGAGATGGGATAT
Source organism: Ambystoma mexicanum (assembly GCF_040938575.1). NCBI lineage: Eukaryota > Metazoa > Chordata > Amphibia > Caudata > Ambystomatidae > Ambystoma > Ambystoma mexicanum. Next base: position 1,513,491 of record NW_027182475.1, read on the forward strand.
CCAACTCCTTCCCATCCCAATCCTGAGACACTTCCGATTGCAGAGATGTGATATCTCAATGCTTATACCAAACCTGAAACTCTTCCTATAACATGAGATGTGATATCTGTTAGGAAAGATTTAATAATTGTAGGTAATTTTCCTTCCATGTGGCAACCCCTAAACTTTTTGCTGTTGTTTTTCACCTTGTTCTCGACTTTGCCAGAGAAGTGCAGCCTTCTGCCGCACTCCTCTGGGATTTCGCTCCTTTCTTACGGGGAAACTGACATGCCCTTAAGACAGTCAGTACCGGGAAACGCTGTTTTCCGTAGTTTCTTTTATCATGTTGCGGCTTTCGTGCAACATGACACAAGAGGGCACTGTAAGCTAAGTTGCTGCTCTCTTGGGATTCTAGCCTTCTACAGGCCCTAGATACTCTTTCAGGATTGTAACTGATCGGTGCAAGTGATTCACGGACGGGAATGGTGGCAGCGATCGTTTCTTGTGTTTTGAGCTCCTTTTGGCGTTCTAAGCACGTTTCTCGCACTTAACCCAAAATGGTGGCCTGGCTCCCAAAATGGCCAGACCACGAGGCTCCTTTGTCCTGTCCGCTGACCGTCTTGCTCCCTTCACCTTCCCCAGGTCGAGCCGACCCGGGGCCTTCCTTATTTGGGCATGTACTTTCCCGCGAAACACGGATGCTTTCGCGGGCTTCTACATGTCTTGTGTGTGCCTCCAGTATGTGGGCTGGGATGTCTGGTCCCGTGTGAATGCCTGGGACCACCGTGGTCCGTGATAGGTCCACGAATGGTGTGAGTGTTGATGAGCGGATCTCCCATTGGGTCCCCACCGTTTTGGCGCGAAGGGAACCGTGGATAAGAGGGGGCTGGAAACACCACTACCATGTCGATCTCCTGAGTTCTCACGAACAAAGGAATACAGGAGCCAAGTATCCTGCAACCAAGAGGCTGAACCGAGGAATCGCTGGTGACCCGCTGAAGGACTGCTCCTCTGCACTGCTGTCGCCTTGTGAAACCCTTTTCACCTTTGATCGAACCAGAAGGCCTGTACTAGTACTTCGACCCTTGGAATAGCGGGGACAGCTATTCTCGGCATCTTCACCATCTCCTGCTAGTAAGCCTTCGGAAGCGTCTCTGGGCCATCCAGCAGACTGACCAGCCTACACAGGAGTCTTGGTCTGTAACCGCCACCAGGTTGTGTAGTATATCGAGTCCTTGTCACTCTCACACGATTCGTACACTTGGCGTTCCCAGGTCTGAAGTGAGTAGTGTACATTTGGCTCAGATACACACGGCCGCTCCGTTGCCCTGCTGTGGTAACAAACTGTGCGGGTTCCTTCGTTTGGGACGTCTTTTACTCAACTCTGCTGCTGCAGGCTCAACACGACGACGAGACGTCCCCTGCTCTTCTGAACCTGCCAGCGACTGAAACTGACGCGGAGAAGCCTGGGTCTGCTTGCATCGGGGTCCGGTGAGTAGCATAGCTATGAACTGGTCGCCCTCCTGCAGGAGCCCATAGCTTTTCCACGCTGTGTCAAAACAGCACGCCTTTCCGTACTCGCGCTCTGCTTCTGCCCACAGTGGAGGCTGCGCTTGAGTCGCGGAACACTGTTGTTCTTCGTTTGTGCACTAAACTGAACTGCCTGATCTCCCTCAAAGAGAATCCCCTTTTGCCCGTTGGCACCAGCGTGTGCAGGTACTTTTGAGCACAAGGCTCCACTCTTCGTAGGGCTCGGACTTCCTTTTAGTTAGGTGCCTCTGAAGGCGGACTGGGTCTAAGCATTATTTCACACTGCCTGTTTTCCTTCCCTTTTAGGTGGACTACACATTTCGTGCATCTAACGCTTGAGACTTGTTTGTATTTGTATATATATTGTATTGGTATGGTATGTGTTGGTTTACTAGAGTTGTATTGTGATTTCTCGCTACGGTCATTGTTTTAAAGGCCTTGGAATAAATGTATATATATTTTTAATATAGCACCTGTTTGGAGTAGTTTGTAAGTGTCCTTGCTTTGTGTGCTCATTGCAGGCTTTCAGTCACCCTCACCCCTCTTGAGACCTAGTCTTGACCGCCGCGATCGCTACCTTGATTGGTCTGGCTTGTCCAGAGGTTACCCTGTTCCAAGTAATTAGGTTGGCCTTCTGAACTTCTGCGCCACCAGGACAGAGTTCAGAAATCCGTCTTAACAAATTGGTGTACAGTGGTGGGATACGACTGAAGGTATCCAGTGTTGCGCACGAACTAAGGCATTTCAAGTTATTCCTACCAGGACATGTAGTGAATTGTTGTAGTATAACTTTAAAAAGGCCATAGTCCTATCTAACAGTATGGAAACAAATACCTTGTTAACTTTAAATGCTTCCAAATCAGAAACATTGAAAAAAATGTGTGCGGAGAGAGGTGTTTCCTCTCAAGGCACGAAATTGGATATGATCAAAAGAATCGTGGCGTGGCAAGAAGCGCAGCTTGACGCTATAACTTCTGAGGACAGTGCGGAAGGAGGTGGGGCTGCTCTCACTGGTAGAACCGACGGTTCTGCCGCTGCACTGATCCACCGCGACCACGAGGACAGGGAGGATGAGATGTCTAATGTTTCCTCTGCCAGTGTTGATGGGGAGGCTATGCTTGAATTCAAGAAGCAAGAGCTGCGGTTTAGGCAGAAGGAGCTTGAATTCAGCATAGCCAAACTAAAAATCGAACAGTCAGAAAAACAGAAAGACAGGGATCACCAGTTGGAACTGGCCAAGCTTCAGGTTGCAAATGGGTCCAAGGGTCCTGGACATGGGTCTGGGGCCTCCTCTCATCCACGGTTTCCGAAAGATCTGGTCATTGTGTATGAGTAAAGGAATGACATTATGGACTGGATGAATGCGTTTGAGTATGCATGCGAAGTTCAACAAGTTGACAATGCTGATAAGATTGCCTGGTTACTCAGCAGACTGCCCCATTCTGGCTGTAGTGCCATTATGGAAATGTCGAAGGCTGAGCAAGCTGATTTCGCAATGTTAAAGCAAACTCTCATTTTAACGTTTGGGAAGACTCCGGCCCAATATTTGAAACGATTCATAGAGTATAAGAAAAAGGAAGGTGGTACTTGGGTATCTTATGTCACTGAATCCTTGAAAAACGTAACTGGCTGGGTCGAAGGTTATAAGGTTTCTACCTTCGAAGGCATGATACATCTTGTCATGCTGGAACACATATTTGCATCTTCTTCCCCGGAGCTTAAGCAGCATTTGGCCGATTCGAAGGAGATAGATCCTAAGAAGCTGGCCATTGCAGCAGACTTATGGGTGTCACATCGAGTGTCCCTTAAGGACAAAACTCATCCTGGTAAGCAGGAGGAAGGGAAAAAGTCCAAAGATAAGGAGGGTGGAGAATCTGATAAATCTTCTTCTCAAAAGGGCCACAAAAAGAAAAATAAGGGTAAGACACAAGAGAACTCACAGGGTAGTGGAGGTCAGCCTCCGAAACAGAACTCTGGTTACAATAAGCCTCCCTATGTAAACAGACCCAATGGATCTTGTTTTGCTTGTGGAGCAACTGACCACGTGAAGGGGGATCCCCGGTGTAAGGTTTGACCTTTGGGGGTCCACTCCGCTAATCTGGCCTTCTCCTTCTACGAGGAAGAAGAGATTACAGGAGCATCCTTCTCCTCAGACTCATTTCCCAGCGGGATAGAGGCTGAGGTAGTTTTAGTTTCCCTGGGTTCCTGGGATCCTAAAGTCGCAGAGGCTTATGCTAGGATTACAGATAATACCAAGCACTACTTTAAAGACAGTGTGCTGATCAATGGAGTAGATACTCCAGCTCTTAGGGATAGTGGGTGCAGTCGAACTGTAGTGGATTCTACCTTGGTAGACTCAGAGGAAGTTGCCAGAGCTACTCTGATGCCCACTAAGTTGGCTGACGGCCCACTCCGTATGTTCCCAGTAATACCTGTAAATCTTACTTTAAATGGTACAGCAGTCAGGATTCCAGTGAGCATTCAGAGAAACGTCCCGGGAAAGGTCTTGTTAGGTAATGATCTCAGAGCTTTAGGGCTCGTAGGAGACACTGCCGAAAGACCCTACACACGGTCTCAAGCACGGGCAGCATTGGCCAAGACCAATACGCCGCCCCAGCCGAAGGGGAAACCCAAGGCGAAAGGAGTCAACAAGTCAAGACGAGGGAAAGAGAATATTCCCCCGAGCTCGCCTACCACTGCGGTGGAGGAAGTTGGTCAATCGCCCGGGCCTGACGAGGAGGTGGCGATGCCTGAAGTATTTGACCCCAACGACCATCCTGAACTAAAAGACTTGTTAGTTGAAGGAGGTCCTGATAGGGACGAATTCAGTAAAGGCCAACGTGAGTGCCCATCTCTGGAAGGCCTAAGGAGACAGGCCTGCTCCCAGCTTGAGGGTGAACCTCCTGGGACGCATAGGATTTATTGGGAAGGTGGACTCCTGTATAGTGAGCCCACAGAGTCTACAGAAGGAGACCATAGGAGGTTGGTGGTTCCCCTTGCTGTTAGGCCCTTCCTCCTGCAGTTGGCGCATGAAGTGCTCCTTGCTGGTCACCTTGGTATTAAGAGGAGCAAGCAAAGGTTATCCATGCACTTCTACTGGCCCAAGATGGGGGTGCAAGTAGAAAGTCACTGCAGGAGTTGTGCCTCCTGCCAGTTATCTGGTAAGGTTGGCTCGACAATCCAAGCTCCGTTGGTACCGCTCCCAGTTGTGGGGGTACCATTTGAAAGGGTAGGGATCGACATCGTTGGTCCCCTTGACCCGCAAACATCCTCGGGCAATAGGTTTATCCTGGTGCTGGTCGACCATGCAACCAGATATCCTGAGGCCATCCCATTGAAAAATGTAACTGCCAAGTCAGTTGCAAAAGCTTTACTTGGCATATTTACTAGGGTTGGCTTCCCTAAAGAAGTTGTGTTAGATTGTGGCTGCAACTTTATGTCAAAGTATATGCAGGCTATGTGGAAAGAATGTGGGGTCACCTACAAGTTCTCTTCTGCATACCACCCCCAGACCAATGGTCTGGTGGAACGTTTCAACAGAACGTTAAAAAGCATGATTGGGGCTCTGGAGAAGCTTCAGAGAAGACAATGGGATCTTCTTTTACCATGCTTACTGTTTGCCTACCGAGAGGTACCACATGAGGGTGTTGGCTTCAGCCCCTTCAAACTTCTGTTTGGTCATCCTGTACGGGGACCCTGTTAATAAGTAAATGACCACACTTCACTGCAATCCTTGTCTTTAGTGAGGATTTATTTAGTTAGTTCATCCAAGAGAAAGGCCCCAGGCTGCAACATTCCAAGAATTCCTCGCTCGCTTGGTCGACTATTCGTTCACCTGACAGCCGGGTTCCATTCAAAGATAAACAACTGCAAGCCGCAGCCGTGTGTGTAACGGCAAGACAGTGAGTAATTAAGGTAATGGCAATCCAAATAGTGAGTGACCTCAGGTGGGACCTCTGCTGGTGTTGTCAGCGCAGTCTCTCGTAGTTGCAAATCACAAACCACAAATCAACCTCCTCAGTATTCGTGCTCTGCTCCAGGATTCCTTCGTGGTTCACTTCACTCCCAGGCACTGACTTTTTCCTCAAAATTCGTACTCCGCTCCAGGATAACGGCCGTGTTTCTCGCCGGCTATTACACATGTAGTGTGCCGCTCCGTCCGGTTGCATCCAAACTGTAATCAATATTGCTGCTGCTGGGGGCCTTTTCTCCTTGGCCCAATCCTCGTCGCCAATGTTAATAAGTAAATGACCACACTTCACTGCAATCCTTGTCTTTAGTGAGGATTTATTTAGTTAGTTCATCCAAGAGAAAGGCCCCCAGCTGTGGGCTGTCCTCCTGGTCTCAATCCTCTCTCTGCTGCTCGAATCTGGAACCCTTGCTTAATCATAACAACAAAGATTCTTTGGTAACTAGGTTACATGGCAGCAGCTGAAATGATGTAAGTATAAACACATTGATGTAAGTCTAAACACCTCCTAACAGACCCTTAGCCATAGTCAAAGAGGGATGGGAGATGCCCACTCCCCCTGTTACTACCAACGTAGTTGATTATGTGCTAGGGCTCAGAAAACGGATGGTACTTCTGATGGGCTTGGCTAGTGATAAATTGAAGGCAGGACAAGCACTGGTGAAACATTGGTACGACCAGAAAGCTTCCCTCATCAACTTTACACCTGGTCAGCAAGTCCTGATCATGAATCCCATAAGGCCTTGAGCTTTACAGGACAAATGGTCAGGCTCTTACACAGTGGTGGAGCCCCTGGGTGAGGTTAACTATTTAGTGGACCTTGGAAGGCCTGGACAGGCTCCAAAAGTGTTTCACGTGAATAGGCTGAAGGCTTTCGTCCCAAGAGTCGAAATCGCAGCACTGTTACTGGCTTCAGATGTTGAGGAAGAGGAGTCTGAACCTCTCCCCGACCTGTTCCAAAGCGGTCCTTCAGATAGCTCCTTTGAGGGAGTCCGAGGGGCCCCTCACCTGACTTCTGATCAGCGGGCTGAGGTGAAAAGTTTGCTTAGGCAGTTTTCCCCCCTGTTTTCACAGTCGCCTGGTTTGACACCTTGGTGCAAACATAACATAGACACAGGAGACAGTGTACCTACCAAAAGTAGGGGATACAGGATGTCAGACAAAGTACGGTCTTATATTAAGACCGAGGTCAACAAGATGTTAGACCTTGGGGTGATTGAACCCTCTAGTAGTCCTTGGTCCAGCCCTGTGGTTTTCGTTCCAAAGGCAGGCACTTCTGAATTGAGGTTCTGGTGGATTACAGGGCTCTGAATGCTGTCACCAAGACAGATGCACACCCCTTGCCTCGAACAGATGAGCTGGTGGATACTTTGGGTGCCTCCAAGTACCTCAGCACGTTTGACCTCACTGCTGGCTATTGGCAAATAGCTTTAGCAGAACATGCCAAGGAGAAGACGGCGTTTTCTACTCCAGACGGCCTTTACCAATTCCGGGTAATGCCGTTCGGGTTGAAGAATGCACCTGCCACTTTCCAGAGGCTTGTGCATCATGTTTTGAATGGGTTGGACGAATTCTGTCTTGCATATCTGGACGATATAGCAGTTTTCAGTGCCACCTGGGAAGACCATGTGAAACACCTCGGGATTGTGCTCCAGGCTCTTCAGAAAGCACACTTGACCATAAAGGCTAGTAAATGCCAGATTGGACAAGGCTCAGTGTTTTACCTTGGACATGAAGTAGGTGGAGGGAGGATACAGCCTCTACCCAGTAAAGTACAAGCAGTACAAGACTGGCCTACCCCCACTACACAAACCCAAGTGAGAGCCTTCTTAGGACTCACGGGGTATTACCGCAATTTTGTGGCAGACTATGGCACCATAGCTGCCCCTCTGACTGCCCTCACAACTCTGAAGAAACCCAAGAAGGTAACTTGGACCGACGAGTGTGAGAAGGCCTTCAATGGCTTAAAAGACTCCATGTGCCAGGCCCCTGTCCTCAGGGCCCCTGATTATCAAAGACCTTTTATCGTGCAGACGGACGCCTCTGACACTGGGATAGGAGCTGTACTATCGCAAGTAGATGAGAAGGGTAAGGAACACCCTATTGGTTTTATTAGTCACCAGTTTAAGGACAGAGAGCTCAGATGGTCCACGGTAGAGAAAGAATGTTTCTCTGTTGTGTGGGCCCTAAGGAAGCTGAGGCCCTACCTCTATGGGACCCACTTCACTGTGCAAACTGACCATAAGCCCTTAAAGTGGCTAATAAACATGAAGGGGGAGAATCCAAAGTTGCTTAGGTGGTCCATAAGTCTACAAGGCTTCGACTTCACTATTGAGCATAGACCAGGTGTCCAACATAGCAATGCTGATGGGTTGTGCAGAATGTTTAACCGACCTGAACAAGAGACTCATCCAGGGGTGGATTAGTTCCCCCTGTCCATAGTCTGGGAGGGGTGAGTGTTAGGAAAGATTTCGTAATTGTAGGTAATTTTCCTTCCATGTGGCAACCCCTAAACTTTTTGCTGTTGTTTTTCACCTTGTTCTCGACTTTGCCAGAGAAGTGCAGCCTTCTGCCACACTCCTCTGGGCTTTCGCTCCTTTCTTACGGGGAAACTGTCATGCCCTTAAGACAGGTATAGATAAGAACCCGTGGGCGCAGGTCCTTAGTTAGAGATTGTGTCGCTCATTAGCTAGCTGTACCGTTTGTCCGTCCCATACGTGTTGTCTGTCTTCAGTCTCGCAGTAGCAGTGTTCTATGTACAAGCGCCCTGATGCCTGCGGGCTATCGGCGCTATATAAAAACTAAATACATACAATACATACATACAGTCAGTACCAGGAAACGCTCGTTTCCGTAGTTTCTTTTATCATGTTGCGGCTTTCGTGCAACATGACACAAGAGGGCACTGTAAGATAAGTTACTGCTCTCTTGGGTCTCTAGCCTTCTACAGGCCCTAGATACTCTTCCAGAATTGTAACTGATCGGTGCAAGTGATTCACGGACGGGAATGGCGGCAGCGATCGTTTATTGTGTTTTGAGCTCCTTTTGGCGTTCTAAGCGCGTTTCTCGCGCTTAACCCAAAATGGTGGCCTAGAGCCCAAAATGGCCAGACCACGAGGCTCCTTTGTCCTGTCCGCTGACCATCTTGCTCCCTTCACCTTCCCCAGGTCGAGCCGACCTGGGGCCTTCCTTATTTGGGCATGTACTTTCCCGCGAAACACAGATGCTTTCGCGGGCTTCTACATGTCTTGTGTGTGCCTCCAGGATGTGGGCTGGGATGTCTGGTCCCAATACACATCCTGGGTGCCAGAGAGTCTAGGGTGGTGTGAATGCCTGGGACCACCGTGGTCCGTGATAGGTCCACGAATGGTGTGAGTGTTGATGAGCGGATCTCCCATTGGGTCCCCTCCGTTTTGGCGCGAAGGGAACCGTGGATAAGAGGGGGCTGGAAACACCACTACCATGTCGATCTCCTGAGTTCTCACGAACGAAGGAATACAGGAGCCAAGTATCCTGCAACCAAGAGGCTGAACCGAGGAATCGCTGGTGACCCGCTGAAGGACTGCTCCTCTGCACTGCTGTCGCCTTGTGAAACCCTTTTCACCTTTGATCGAACCAGAAGGCCTGTACTGGTACTTCGACCCTTGGAATAGCGGGGACAGCTATTCTCGGCATCTTCACCATCTCCTGCTAGTAAGCCTTCGGAAGCGTCTCTGGGCCATCCAGCAGACTGACCAGCCTACACAGGAGTCTTGCTCTGTAACCGCCGCCAGGTTGTGTAGTATATCGAGTCCTTGTCACTCTCACATGATTCGTACACTTGGCGTTCCTAGGTCTGAAGTGAGTAGTGTACATTTGGCTCAGATACACACCGCCGCTCCGTTGCCCTGCTGTGGTAACAAACTGTGCGGGTTCCTTCGTTTGGGACGTCTTTTACTCAACTCTGCTGCTGCAGACTCAATACGACGACGAGACATTGAGATATCACATCTCATGCTATAGTAAGGGTCTCAGGATTGGAATGGGAAGGACTTGGATATCACATCTCATGCTATAGGCAGGGTCTCAGGTTTGGAAAGGGAAGGAGTTGGATATCACATTTCATTTTAGAGGTAGGATCTCAGGTTTGGTATTAGAGGCATTGAGATATTACATCTCATGCTATCAGAAGGGTCTCAGGATTGGAATGGGAAGGAGTTGAATATCACATCTCATGTTATAGGAAGGATCTCAGGTTTGGTATTAGAAGCATTGAGATATCACATCTCATGCTATCGGAAGTATCTCAGGTTTGGTATTAGAGGCATTGAGATATCACATCTCATGCTATCATAAGGGTCTCAGTATTGGAATGGGAAGGAGTTGGATATCACATCTCATGCTAAAGGGAGGGTCTCAGGTTTGGAAGGGGAAGGAATTGAATATCACATCACATGTTATAGGAAGGATCTCAGGTTTGATATTAGAGGCATTGAGATATCACTTCTCATGCTATCGGAAGGGTCTCAGGATTGGAATGGGAAGGAGTTGGATATCACATCTCATGCTATAGGAAGGGTCTCAGGTTTGGAACGGGAAGGAGTTGTATATCACATCTCATGTTATAGGAAGAGTCTCAGGTTTGGTATAAGCATTGAGATATCACATCTCTGCAATCGGAAGTGACTCAGGATTGGAACGGGAAGGAGTTGGATATCCCATCTCATGTTATAGGACTGGTCTCAGGTTTGGTATTAGAAGCATTGAGATATCACATCGCATGCTGTAGGAAGGGTCTCAGGTTTGGAATGGGAAGGAATTGGATATCACATCTCATGTCATAGGAAGGATCTCAGGTTTGGTATTAGAAGCATTGAGATATCACATCTCATGCTATAGGAATGGTCTCAGGATTGGAATGGGAAGGAGTTGGATATTACATTCTTGCTATGGGAAGGGTCTCATGTTTGGAATTAGAAGGAGTTGGATATCACATCTCATGTTATAGGAAGGGTCTCAGGTTTGGTATAAGCATTGAGATATCACATCTCTGCTATCGGAAGTGTCTCAGGATTGGAATGGGAAGGAGTTGGATATCCCATCTCATGTTATAGGACGGGTCTCAGGTTTGTTATTAGAATCATTGAGATATCATATTGCATGCTATAGGAAGGGTCTAAGGATTGGAATGGGAAGGACTTGGATATCACATCTCATGCTATAGGTAGGCTCTCAGGTTTGGAAAGGGAAGGAGTTGGATATCACATTTCATGCTAGAGGTAGGATCTCAGGTTTGGTATTAGAGGCATTGAGATATCACATCTCATGCTATCAGAAGGGTCTCAGGATTGGAATGGGAAGGAGTTGGATATCACATCTCATGTTATAGGAAGGATCTCAGGTTTGGTATTAGAAGCATTGAGATATCACATCTCATGCTATCGGAAGTATCTCAGGTTTGGTATTAGAGGCATTGAGATATCACATCTCATGATATCATAAGGGTCTCAGGATTGGAATGGGAAGGAGTTGGATATCACATCTCATGCTAAAGGGAGGGTCTCAGGTTTGGAAGGGGAAGGAATTGAATATCACATCACATGTTATAGGAAGGATCTCAGGTTTGGTATTAGAGGCATTGAGATATCACATCTCATGCTATCGGAAGGGTCTCAGGATTGGAATGGGAAGGAGTTGGATATCACATCTCATGCTATAGGAAGGGTCTCAGGTTTGGAACGGGAAGGAGTTGGATATCACATCTCATGTTATAGGAAGAGTCTCAGGTTTGGTATAAGCATTGAGATATCACATCTCTGCAATCGGAAGTGTCTCAGGATTGGAACGGGAAGGAGTTGGATATCCCATCTCATGTTATAGGACTGGTCTCAGGTTTGGTATTAGAAGCATTGAGATATCACATCGCATGCTGTAGGAAGGGTCTCAGGTTTGGAATGGGAAGGAATTGGATATCACATATGCTATAGGAAGGGTCTCAGGTTTGGAATGGGAAGGAGTTGGATATCACATCTCATGTCATAGGAAGGATCTCAGGTTTGGTATTAGAAGCATTGAGATATCACATTTCATGCTATAGGAATGGTCTCAGGATTGGAATGGGAAGGAGTTGGATATTACATTCTTGCTATGGGAAGGGTCTCATGTTTGGAATTGGAAGGAGTTGGATATCACATATGCTATAGGAAGGGTCTCAGGTTTGGAATGGGAAGGAGTTGGATATCACATCTCATGTTATCGGAAGGGTCTCAGGTTTGGTATAAGCATTGAGATATCACATCTCTGCTATCGGAAGTGTCTCAGGATTGGAATGGGAAGGATATGTATATGACATCTCATGACATAAGAAGGGTCTCAGGTTTGGTATAAGCATTGAGATATCACATCTCTGCTTTTGGAAGGGTCTCAGGATTGGAATGGGAAGGAGTTGGATATCCCATCTCATGTTATAGGAAGAGTCTCAGGTTTGGTATTAGAAGCATTGAGATATCACATCTCATGCTATAGGAAGTGTCTCAGGATTGGAATGGGAAGGAATTGGATATCACATCTCATGCTATAGGGAGGGTCTCAAGTTTGATATTAGAAGCATTGAGATATCACATCTCATGCTATAGGAAGGGTCTCAGGATTGGAATGGAAGGAGTTGGATATCACATCTCATGTTATAGGAAGGATCTCAGGTTTGGTATTAGAAGCATTGAGACATCACATCTCATGCTATAGGAAGGGACTCAGGTTTGGTATAAGCATTGAGATATCACATCTCATGCTATGGGAAGGGTCTCAGGATTGGAATGGGAAGGAGTTGTATATGACATCTCATGCCGTAGGAAGGGTCTCAGGTTTGGTATAAGCATTGAGATATCACATCTCTGCTATCGGAAGGGTCTCAGGATTGGAATGGGAAGGAGTTGGATATCACATCTCATGCTATATGAAGGGTCTCAGGTTTGGTATAAGCATTGAGATATCACATCTCATGCTATGGGAAGGGTCTCAGGATTGGAATGGGAAGGAGTTGTATATGACATCTCATGCCGTAGGAAGGGACTCAGGTTTGGTATAAGCATTGAGATATCACATCTCTGCTATCGGAAGGGTCTCAGGATTGGAATGGGAAGGAGTTGGATATCCCATCTCATGGTATAGGAAGGGTCTCAGGTTTGGTATAAGCATTGAGATATCACATCTCTGCTATCGGAAGTGTCTCAGGATTGGAATGGGAAGGATATGTATATGACATCTCATGACATAAGAAGGGTCTCAGGTTTGGTATAAGCATTGAGATATCACATCTCTGCTTTTGGAAGGGTCTCAGGATTGGAATGGGAAGGAGTTGGATATCCCATCTCATGTTATAGGAAGAGTCTCAGGTTTGGTATTAGAAGCATTGAGATATCACATCTCATGCTATAGGAAGTGTCTCAGGATTGGAATGGGAAGGAATTGGATATCACATCTCATGCTATAGGGAGGGTCTCAAGTTTGATATTAAAAGCATTGAGATATCACATCTCATGCTATAGGAAGGGTCTCAGGATTGGAATGGAAGGAGTTGGATATCACATCTCATGTTATAGGAAGGATCTCAGGTTTGGTATTAGAAGCATTGAGACATCACATCTCATGCTATAGGAAGGGACTCAGGTTTGGTATAAGCATTGAGATATCACATCTCATGCTATGGGAAGGGTCTCAGGATTGGAATGGGAAGGAGTTGTATATGACATCTCATGCCGTAGGAAGGGTCTCAGGTTTGGTATAAGCATTGAGATATCACATCTCTGCTATCGGAAGGGTCTCAGGATTGGAATGGGAAGGAGTTGGATATCACATCTCATGCTATATGAAGGGTCTCAGGTTTGGTATAAGCATTGAGATATCACATCTCATGCTATGGGAAGGGTCTCAGGATTGGAATGGGAAGGAGTTGTATATGACATCTCATGCCGTAGGAAGGGACTCAGGTTTGGTATAAGCATTGAGATATCACATCTCTGCTATCGGAAGGGTCTCAGGATTGGAATGGGAAGGAGTTGGATATCCCATCTCATGTTATAGGACGGGTCTCAGGTTTGTTATTAGAATCATTGAGATATCATATTGCATGCTATAGGAAGGGTCTAAGGATTGGAATGGGAAGGACTTGGATATCACATCTCATGCTATAGGAAGGGTCTCAGGATTGGAATGGGAAGGATATGTATATGACATCTCATGCCATAGGAAGGGTCTCAGGTTTGGTATAAGCATTGAGATATCACATATCTGCTTTTGGAAGGGTCTCAGGATTGGAATGGGAAGGAGTTGGATATCCCATCTCATGTTATAGGAAGAGTCTCAGGTTTGGTATTAGATTCATTGAGATATCATATTGCATGCTATAGGAAGGGTCTAAGGATTGAAATGGGAAGGACTTGGATATCACATCTCATGCTATAGGAAGGGTCTCAGGTTTGGTATAAGCATTGAGATATCACATCTCATGCTATAGGAAGGGTCTCAGGATTGGAATGGGAAGGATATGTATATGACATCTCATGCCATAGGAAGGGTCTCAGGTTTGTTATAAGCATTGAGATATCACATCTCTGCTTTTGGAAGGGTCTCAGGATTGGAATGGGAAGGAGTTGGATATCCCATCTCATGTTATAGGAAGAGTCTCAGGTTTGGTATTAGAAGCATTGAGATATCACATCTCATGCTATAGGAAGTGTCTCAGGATTGGAATGGGAAGGACTTGGATATCACATCTCATGCTATAGGGAGGGTCTCAAGATTGATATTAGAAGCATTGAGATATCACATCTCACGCTATAGGAAGGGTCTCAGGATTGGAATGGAAGGAGTTGGATATCACATCTCATGTTATAGGAAGGATCTCAGGTTTGGTATTAGAAGCATTGAGACATCACATCTCATGCTATAGGAAGGGTCTCAGGATTGTAATGGGAAGGAGTTGGATTTCACATCTCATGCTATATGAAGGGTCTCAGGTTTGGTATAAGCATTGAGATATCACATCTCATGCTATAGGAAGGGTCTCAGGATTGGAATGGGAAGGAGTTGGATATCACATCTCATGCTATAGGAAGGGTCTCGGGTTTGGTATAAGCAGTGAGATATCACATCTCTACTATCGGAAGGGTCTCAGGATTGGAATGGGAAGGAGTTGGATATCCCATCTCATGTTATAGGAAGAGTCTCAGGTTTGGTATTAGAAGCATTGAGATATCTCATCTCATGCTATAGGAAGGGTCTCAGGATTGGAATGGGAAGGAGTTGGATATCACATCTCATGCTATAGGAAGGGTCTTAGGTTTGGTATAAGCAGTGAGATATCACATCTCATGCTATAGGAAGTGTCTCAGGATTGGAATGGGAAGAAGTTGGATATTACATCTCATGTTATAGGAAGGATCTCAGGTTTGGTATAAGCATTGAGATATCACATCTCTGTTATCGGAAGGGTCTCAGGATTGGAATGGGAAGGAGTTGGATATTCCCATCTCATGTTATAGGAAGGGTCTCAGGATTGGAATGGGAAGGACTTGGATATCACATCTCATGCTATAGGGAGGGTCTCAAGTTTGATATTAGAAGCATTGAGATATCACATCTCATGATATCGGAAGGGTCTCAGGATTGGAATGGGAAGGAGTTGGATATCACATCTCATGATAAAGGAAGGGTCTAAGGTTTGGAAGGGGAAGGATTTGGATATCACATCTCATGTTATAGGACGGGTCTCAGGTTTGGTATTAGAAGCATTGAGATATCAAGTCTCATGGTATAGGAAGGGTCTCAGGTTTGGTATTAGATTCATTGAGATATCATATTGCATGCTATAGGAAGGGTCTAAGGATTGAAATGGGAAGGACTTGGATATCACATCTCATGCTATAGGAAGGGTCTCAGGTTTGGTATAAGCATTGAGATATCACATCTCATGCTATAGGAAGGGTCTCAGGATTGGAATGGGAAGGATATGTATATGACATCTCATGCCATAGGAAGGGTCTCAGGTTTGTTATAAGCATTGAGATATCACATCTCTGCTTTTGGAAGGGTCTCAGGATTGGAATGGGAAGGAGTTGGATATCCCATCTCATGTTATAGGAAGAGTCTCAGGTTTGGTATTAGAAGCATTGAGATATCACATCTCATGCTATAGGAAGTGTCTCAGGATTGGAATGGGAAGGACTTGGATATCACATCTCATGCTATAGGGAGGGTCTCAAGATTGATATTAGAAGCATTGAGATATCACATCTCACGCTATAAGAAGGGTCTCAGGATTGGAATGGAAGGAGTTGGATATCACATCTCATGTTATAGGAAGGATCTCAGGTTTGGTATTAGAAGCATTGAGACATCACATATCATGCTATAGGAAGGGTCTCAGGATTGTAATGGGAAGGAGTTGGATTTCACATCTCATGCTATATGAAGGGTCTCAGGTTTGGTATAAGCATTGAGATATCACATCTCATGCTATAGGAAGGGTCTCAGGATTGGAATGGGAAGGAGTTGGATATCACATCTCATGCTATAGGAAGGGTCTCGGGTTTGGTATAAGCAGTGAGATATCACATCTCTACTATCGGAAGGGTCTCAGGATTGGAATGGGAAGGAGTTGGATATCCCATCTCATGTTATAGGAAGAGTCTCAGGTTTGGTATTAGAAGCATTGAGATATCTCATCTCATGCTATAGGAAGGGTCTCAGGATTGGAATGGGAAGGAGTTGGATATCACATCTCATGCTATAGGAAGGGTCTTAGGTTTGGTATAAGCAGTGAGATATCACATCTCATGCTATAGGAAGTGTCTCAGGATTGGAATGGGAAGAAGTTGGATATTACATCTCATGTTATAGGAAGGATCTCAGGTTTGGTATAAGCATTGAGATATCACATCTCTGTTATCGGAAGGGTCTCAGGATTGGAATGGGAAGGAGTTGGATATTCCCATCTCATGTTATAGGAAGGGTCTCAGGATTGGAATGGGAAGGACTTGGATATCACATCTCATGCTATAGGGAGGGTCTCAAGTTTGATATTAGAAGCATTGAGATATCACATCTCATGATATCGGAAGGGTCTCAGGATTGGAATGGGAAGGAGTTGGATATCACATCTCATGATAAAGGAAGGGTCTAAGGTTTGGAAGGGGAAGGATTTGGATATCACATCTCATGTTATAGGACGGGTCTCAGGTTTGGTATTAGAAGCATTGAGATATCAAGTCTCATGGTATAGGAAGGGTCTCAGAATTGGAATGGGAAGGAGTTGGATATCACATCTCAAGCTATAGGAAGGGTCTCAGGATTGGAATGGGAAGGAGTTTGATATCACATCTCATGCCATAGTATGGGTCTCAGGTTTGGTAGAAGCATTGGGATATCACATCTCATGCTATCGGAAGGGTATCAGGATTGGATTTGGAAGGAGTTGGATATCACATCTCATGTTATAGGAAGGGTCTCAGGTTTGGTATAAGCATTGAGATATCACATCTCATGCTATCGGAAGTGTCTCAGGATTGGAATGGGAAGGAGTTGGATATCCCATCTCATGTTATAGGACGGGTCTCAGGTTTGTTATTAGAATCATTGAGATATCATATTGCATGCTGTAGGAAGGGTCTAAGGATTGGAATGGGAAGGACTTGGATATCACATCTCAAGCTATAGGTAGGCTCTCAGGTTTGGAAAGGGAAGGTGTTGGATATCACATTTCATGTTAGAGGAAGGATCTCAGGTTTGGTATTAGAGGCATTGAGATATCACATCTCATGCTATAGGAAGGGTCTCAGGATTGGAATGGGAAGGAGTTGGATATCACATCTCATGCTATAGGAAGGGTCTCAGGTTTGGTATAAGCATTGAGATATCACATCTCATGCTATAGGAAGGGTCTCAGGATTGGAATGGGAAGGATATGTATATGACATCTCATGCCATAGGAAGGGTCTCAGGTTTGGTATAAGCATTGAGATATCACATCTCTGCTTTTGGAAGGGTCTCAGGATTGGAATGGGAAGGAGTTGGATATCCCATCTCATGTTATAGGAAGAGTCTCAGGTTTGGTATTAGAAGCATTGAGATATCACATCTCATGCTATAGGAAGTGTCTCAGGATTGGAATGTGAAGGACTTGGATATCACATCTCATGCTATAGGGAGGGTCTCAAGTTTGATATTAGAAGCATTGAGATATCACATCTCATGCTATAGGAAGGGACTCAGGATTGGAATGGGAAGGAGTTGGATATCACATCTCATGCTATAGGAAGGGTATCAGGTTTGGTATAAGCAGTGAGATATCACATCTCATGCTATAGGAAGTGTCTCAGGATTGGAATGGGAAGGAGTTGGATATCACACCTCATGTTATAGGAAGGATCTCAGGTTTGGTATAAGCATTGAGATATCACATCTCTGCTATCGGAAGGGTCTCAGGATTGGAATGGGAAGGAGTTGGATATTCCCATCTCATTTTATAGGAAGGGTATATCAAGTCTTAGCATGAGATGTGATATCCAGCTCCTTCCATTCCAATCCTGAGACCCTTCCGATAGCATGAGATGTGATATCTCAATGCTTCTAATATCAATACTGAGACCCTCCCTTTAGCATGAGATGTGATATCTAAGTCCTTCCCATTCCAATCCTGAGACCCTTCCGATAGCAGAGATGAGATATCTCAATGCTTATACCAAACCTGAGACCCTTCCTATAGCACGAGATGTGATATCCAACTCCTTCCCATTCCAATCCTGAGACCCTTCCTATAGCATGAGATGTGATATCTCAATGCTTCTACCAAAACTGAGACCCTTCCTTTAGCATGAGATGTGATATCCAACTCCTTCCCATTCCAATCCTGAGACCCTTCCTATAGCATGAGATGTGATATCTCAATGCTTCTAATACCAAACCTGAGATCCTTACTATAACATGAGATGTGATATCCAACTCCTTCCCATTCCAATCCTGAGACCCTTCCTATAGCATGAGATGTGATATCTCAATGCTTCTAATACCAAACCTGAGATCCTTCCGATAGCATGAGATGTGATATCTCAATGCTTCTAATACCAAACCTGAGACCCTCCCTTTAGCATGAGATGTGATATCCAATTCCTTCCCATTCCAATCCTGATACCCTTCTGATAGCATGAGATGTGATATCTCAATGCCTCTAATACCAAACCTGAGATCCTACCTCTAACATGAAATGTGATATCCAACTCCTTCCCTTTCCAAACCTGAGAGCCTTCCTACAGCATGAGATGTGATATCCAAGTCCTTCCCATTCCAATCCTGAGACCCTTCCTATAACATGAGATGTGATATCCAACTCCTTCCCATTCCAACCTGAGACCCTTCCTATAGCATGAGATGGGATATCCAACTCCTTCCAAATCTAATCCTGATATCCTTCCGATAGCATGAGATGTGATATCCCAATGCTTCTACAAAACCTGAGACCCATACCATGGCATGAGATGTGATATCAAACTCCCGTCCTATACCATGAGACTTGATATCTCAATGCTTCTAATACCAAACCTGAGACCAGTCCAATAACATGAGATGTGATATCCAAATCCTTCCCCTTCCAAACCTTAGACCCTTCCTTTATCATGAGATGTGATATCCAACTCCTTCCCACTCCACTCCTGAGACCCTTCCTATAGCATGAGATGTGATATCTCAATGCTTCTAATACCAAACCTGAGACCCTTCCTATAACATGAGATGTGATATCCAAGTCCTTCCCATTCCAATCCTGAGACCCTTCCTATAGCATGAGATGTGATATCTCAATGCTTCTAATACCAAACCTGAGACCCTTCCTATAACATGAATTGTGATATCCAAGTCCTTCCCATTCCAATCTTGAGACCTTTCCAATAGCAGAGATGTGATATCTCAATGCTTATACCAAACCTGAGATCCTTCCTATGACATGAGATGTGATATCTAAATCCTTCTCATTCCAAACCTGAGACCCTTCCTACAGCATGTGATGTGATATCTCAATGCTTCTAATATCAAAACTGAGACCCGTCCTATAACATGAGATGGGATATCCAACTCCTTCCCGTTCCAATCCTGATACCCTTCCTATAGCATGAGATGTGATATCCAATTCCTTCCCATCCCAATCCTGAGACACCTCCGATAGCAGAGATGTGAAATCTCAATGCTTATACCAAACCTGAGACTCTTACTATAACATGAGATCTGATATCTAACTCCTTCCCGTTCCAAACCTGAGACCCTTCCTATAGCATGAGATGCGATATCCAACTCCTTCCCATTCCAATCCTGAGACCCTTCCCATAGCATGAGATGTGATATCTCAATGCTTCTAATACCAAACCTGTGATCCTTCCTATAACAAGAGATGTGATATCCAAATCCTTCCCCTTCCAAATCTGAGACCCTCCCTTTAGCATGAGATGTGATATCTCAATGCCTCTAATACCAAACCTGAGATCCTTCCGATAGCATGAGATGTGATATCTCAATGCTTCTAATACCAAACCTGAGATCCTTCCTATAACATGAGATGTGATATCCAAATCCTTCCCCTTCCATTCCTGAGATCCTCCCTTTAGCATGAGATGTGATATCCAATCCTTCCCATTCCAATCCTGAGACCCTTCTGATAGCATGAGATGTGATATCTCAATGCCTCTAATACCAAACCTGAGATCCTACATCTAACATGAAATGTGATATCCAACTCCTTCCCTTTCCAAACGTGAGACCCTCCCTATAGAATGAGATGTGATATCCAAGTCCTTCCCATTCCAATCCTGAGACCCTTCCTATAGCATGAGATGTGATATCTCAATGCTTCTAATACCAAACCTGAGACCCTTCCTATAATGTAAGATGGGATATCCAACTCCTTCCCATTCCAATCCTGAGACCCTTCCGATAGCAGAGATGTGATATCTCAATGCTTATACCAAACCTGAGACCCTTCCTGTGGCATCAGATGTCATATACAACTCCTTCCCATTCCAATCCTGAGACCCTTCCTATAGCATGAGATGTGATATCTCAATACTTATACCAAACCTGAGACCCTTCCTATAGCATGAGATGTGATATCCAACTCCTTCCCATTCCAATCCTGAGACCCTTCCTATAACATGAGATGTTATGTCTCAATGCTTCTAATACCAAACCTGAGATCATTCCTATGGCATGAGATGTCATATAAAACTCCTTCCCATTCCAATCCTGAGACCCTTCCCATAGCATGAGATGTGATATCGAACTCCTTCCCATTCCAATCCTGCGACCCTTCCTATAGCATGAGATTTGATATCTCAATGCTTCTAATACCAAACCTGAGATCCTTCCGATAGCATGAGATGTGATATCTGAATGCTTCTAATACGAAACCTGAGATCATTCCTACAACACGAGATGTAATATCCAAATCCTTCCCCTTCCAATCCTGAGACCCTCCCTTTAGCATGAGATGTGATATCCAACTACTTCCCATTCCAATCCTGAGACCCTTCCTATAGCATGAGATGTGATGTCTCAATGCTTCTAATACCAAACCTGAGATCCTTCCTATAACATGAGATGTGATATCCAACTCCTTCCCATTCCAATCCTGAGACACTTCCTATAGCATGAGAAGTGATATCTCCATGCTTATACCAAACCTGAGACCCTTCCTATAGCATGAGATGTGATATCCAAATCCTTCCCATTCCAATCCTGAGACCCTTCCTATAGCATGAGATGTGATATCTCAATGCTTATACCAAACCTGAGAGCCTACCTATAGCATGAGATGTGATATCCAACTCCTTCCCGTTCCAAACCTGAGACCCTTCCTATAGCATATGTGATATCCAACTCCTTCCCATTCCAAACATGAGACCCTTCCTATAGCAAGAGTGTAATATCCAACTCCTACCCATTCCAATCCTGAGACCATTCCTATAGCATGAGATGTGATATCTGTATGCTTCTAATACCAAACCTGAGATACTTCCTATGACATGAGATGTGATATCCAATTCCTTCCCATTCCAAACCTGAGATCCTTCCTACAGCATGCGATGTGATATCTCAATGCTTCTAATACCAAACCTGAGACCCGTCCTATAACATGAGATGGGATATCCAACTCCTTCCCGTTCCAAACCTGATACCCTTCCTATAGCATGAGATGTGATATCCAACTCCTTCCCATCCCAATCCTGAGACACCTCCGATAGCAGAGATGTGATATCTCAATGCTTATACCAAACCTGAGACTCTTCCTATAACATGAGATATGATATCCAACTCCTTCCCGTTCCAAACCTGAGACCCTTCCTATAGCATGAGATGTGATATCCAACTCCTTCCCATTCCAATCCTGAGACCCTTCTGATAGCATGAGATGTGATATCTCAATGCTTCTAATACCAAACCTGTGATCCTTCCTAAAGCATGAGATGTGATATCCAACTCCTTCCAATTCCAATCCTGAGACCCTTCCTACAGCAATAGATGTGATATCTCAATGCTTCTAATACCAAACCTGAGACCCTTCCTATAACATGAGATGGGAATATCCAACTCCTTCCCATTCCAATCCTGAGACCCTTCCGATAGCAGAGATGTGATATCTCAATGCTTATACCAAACCTGAGATCCTTCCTATAACATGAGATGTGATATCCAACTCCTTCCCATTCCAATCCTGAGACCCTTCCTATAGCATGAGATGTGATAACTCACTGCTTATACCAAACCTGAGACCCTTCCTATAGCATGAGCTGTGATATCCAACTCCTTCCCATTCCAATCCTGAGACCCTTCCTATAGCATGAGATGTGATATCTCAATGCTTCTAATATCAAACTTGAGACCCTCCCTATAGCATGAGATGTGATATCCAAGTCCTTCCCATTCCAATCCTGAGACACTTCCTATAGCATGATATGTGATATCCAATGCTTCTAAGACCAAACCAGAGACTCTTCCTATAACATGAGATGGGATATCTAACTCCTTCCCATTCCAATCCTGAGACCCTTCCGATAGCAGAGATGTGATATCTCAATGCTTATACGAAACCTGAGACCCTTCCTACGGCATGAGATGTCATATACAACTCCTTCCCATTCCAATCCTGAGACCCTTCCTATAGCATGAGATGTGATATCTCAATGCTTATACCAAACCTGAGACCCTTCCTATAGCATGAGATGTGATATCCAACTCCTTCCCATTCCAATCCTGAGACCCTTCCTATAGCATGAGATGTGATGTCTCAATGCTTCTAATACCAAACCCGAGATCCTTCCTATAACATGAGATGTGATATCCAACTCCTTCCATTCCAATCCTGAGACCCTTCCTATAGCATGAGATGTTATATCTCAATACTTATACCAATCCTGAGCCTTCCTATAGCATGAGATGTGATACCCAACTCCTTCCCATTCCAATCCTGAGACGCTTCCTATAGCAGGAGATGTGATATCTCAATGCCTCTAATACCAAACCTGAGATCCTTCCTCTAACATGAAATGTGATATCCAACTCCTTCCCTTTCCAAATCTGAGAGCCTATCTATAGCATGAGATGTGATATCCAAGTCCTTCCCATTCCAATTCTTAGACCCTTCCTGCAGCGTGCAATATGATATCTCAATGATTCTAATAACAAACCTGAGACCCGTCCTATAACATGAGATGGGATATCCAACTCCTTCCCATTCCAATCCTGAGACACTTCTGATAGCAGAGATGTGATATCTCAATGCTTATACCAAACCTGAGACCCTTCCTATAACATGAGATCGGATATCCAACTCCTTCCCGTTCCAAACCTGAGACCCTTCCTATAGCATATGTGATATCCAACTCCTTCACATTCCAAACATGAGACCCTTCCTATAGCAAGAATGTAATATCCAACTCCTTCCCATTCCAACCCTGAGACCATTCCTATAGCATGAGATGTGATATCTCAATGCTTCTAATACCAAACCTGAGATCCTTCGTTTGACATGAGATGTGATATCCAATTCCTCCCCATTCCAAACCTGAGAACCTTCCTACAGCATGCAATGTGATATCTCAATGCTTCTAATACCAAACCTGAGTCCAGTCCTATAACATGAGATTGGATATCCAACTCCTTCCCCTTCCAAACCTGAGACCCTTCCTATAGCATGAGATGTGATATCCAACTTCTTCCCATTCCAATCCTGAGACCCTTCCTATAACATGAGATGTGATGTCTCAATGCTTCTAATACCAAACCTGAGATCTTTCCTATAACATGAGATGTGATATCCAACTCCTTCCCATTCCAATCCTGAGACCCTTCCTATAGCATGAGATGTGATATCTCAATGCTTATACCAAACCTGAGACCCTTCCTATAGCTTGAGATGTGATATCCAACTCCTTCCCATTCCAATCCTGAGACCCTTCCTATAGCATGAGATGTGATATCTCAAGGCCTCTAATACCAAACCTGAGATCCTTCCTCTAACATGAATGTGATATCCAACTCCTTCCCCTTCCAAACCTGAGAGCCTTCCTATAGCATGAGATATGATATCCAAGTCCTTCCCATTCCAATCCTGAGACCCTTCCTATAACATGAAATGTGATATCCAACTCCATCCCATTCCAACCTGAGACCTTTCCTATAGCATGAGATGGGATATCCAACTCCTTCCAAATCCAATACTGATACCATTCCGATAGCATGAGATGTGATATCCCAATGCTTCTACCAAATCTGAGACCCATACTATGGCATGAGATGTGATATCAAACTCCTTCCCATTCCAATCCTGAGACCCTTCCTATAGCTTGAGATGTGATATCCAACTTCTTCCCATTCCAATTCTGAGACCCTTTCTATACCATGAGACTTGATATCTCAATGCTTCTAATACCAAACCTGAGACCCGTCCTATAACATGAGATGTGATATCCAAATCCTTCCCCTTCCAAACCTTAGACCCTTCCTTTATCATGAGATGTGATATCCAACTCCTTCCCATTCCAATCCTGAGACCCTTCCGATATCATGACATTTGTTATCTCAATGTTTCTAATATCAAACTTGAGACCCTCCCTGTAGCATGAGATGTGACATCCAAGTCCTCCCCATTCCAATCCTGAGACCCTTCCTATAGCATGAGATGTGATATCTCAATGCTTCTAATACCAAACCTGAGACCCTTCCTATAACATGAGATGGGATATCCAACTCAGATGGGATATCCAACTCCTTCCCATTCCTATCCTGAGACCCTTCCGATAGCAGAGATGTGATATCTCAATGCTTATATCAAACCTGAGACCCTTCCTATGGCCTGAGCTGTCATATACAACTCCTTCCCATTCCAATCCTGAGACCCTTCCTATAGCATGAGATGTGATATCTCAATGCTTATACCAAATCTGAGACCCTTCCTATAGCATGAGATGTGATATCCAACTCCTTCCCATTCCAATCCTGAGACACTTCCTATAGCATGAGATGTGATGTCTCAATGCTTCCAATACCAAACCTGAGATCCTTCCTATAACATGAGATGTGATATCCAACTCCTTCCCATTCCAATCCTGAGACCCTTATGATAGCATGAGATGTGATATCTCAATGCCTCTTATACCAAACCTGAGATCCTTCCGATAGCATGAGATGTGATATCTCAATGCTTCTAATACCAAACCTGAGATCCTTCCTATAATATGAGATGTGATTTCCAAATCCTTCCCCTTCCAAACCTGAGACCCTCCCTTTAGCATGAGATGTGATATCCAACTCCTTCCCATTCCAATCCTGAGACCCTTCTGATAGCATGAGATGTGATATCTCAATGCCTCTAATACCAAACCTGAGATCCTACCTCTAACATGAAATGTGATATCCATCTCCTTCCCTTTCCAAACCTGAGACCCTGCCTATAGCATGATATGTGATATCCAAGTCCTTCCCATTCCAATCCTGAGACCCTTCCTATAGCATGTGATGTGATATCTCAATGCTTATACAAAACCTGAGACCCTTCCTATGGCATGAGATGGCATATACAACTCCTTCCCATTCCAATCCTGAGACCCTTCCTATAGCATGAGATGTGAAATCTCAATGCTTATACCAAACCTGAGACCCTTCCTATAGCATGTGATGTGATATCCAACTTCTTCCCATTCCAATCCTGAGACCCTTCCTATAGCATGAGATGTGATATCTCAATGCTTATACCAAACCTGAGACCCTTCCTATAGCTTGAGATGTGATATCCAACTCCTTCCCATTCCAATCCTGAGACCCTTCCTATAGCATGAGATGTGATATCTCAAGGCCTCTAATACCAAACCTGAGATCCTTCCTCTAACATGAAATGTGATATCCAACTCCTTCCCCTTCCAAACCTGAGAGCCTTCCTATAGCATGAGATATGATATCCAAGTCCTTCCCATTCCAATCCTGAGACCCTTCCTATAACATGAAATGTGATATCCAACTCCTTCCCATTCCAACCTGAGACCCTTCCTATAGCATGAGATGGGATATCCAACTCCTTCCAAATCCAATACTGATACCCTTCCGATAGCATGAGATGTGATATCCCAATGCTTCTACCAAACCTGAGTCCCATACTATGGCATGAGATGTGATATCAAACTCCTTCCCATTCCAATCCTGAGACCCTTCTTATACCATGAGACTTGATATCTCAATGCTTCTAATACCAAACCTGAGACCCGTCCTATAACATGAGATGTGATATCCAAATCCTTCCCCTTCCAAACCTTAGACCCTTCCTTTATCATGAGATGTGATATCCAACTCCTTCCCATTCCAATCCTGAGACCCTTCCGATATCATGAGATGTAATAACTCAATGCTTATACCAAATCTGAGACCCTTCCTATGGCCTGAGATGTCATATACAACTCCTTCCCATTCCAATCCTGAGACCCTTCCTATAGCATGAGATGGATATCTCAATGCTTATACCAAATCTGAGACCCTTCCTATAGCATGAGATGTGATATCCAACTCCTTCCCATTCCAATCCTGAGACCCTTCCTATAGCATGAGAAGTGATATCTCCATGCTTATACCAAACCTGACACCCTTCCTATAGCATAAGATGTGATATCCAAATCCTTCCCATTCCAATCCTGAGACCATTCCTATAGCATGAGATGTGATATCTCAATGCTTATACCAAACCTGAGACCCTTCCTATAGCATGAGATGTGATATCCAACTCCTTCCCATTCCAATCCTGAGACCCTTCCTATAGCATGAGATGTGATGTCTCAATGCTTCTAATACCAAACCTGAGATCCTTCCTATAACATGAGATGTGATATCCAACTCCTTCCCATTCCAATCCTGAGACCCTTATGATAGCATGAGATGTGATATCTCAATGCCTCTTATACCAAACCTGAGATCCTTCCGATAGCATGAGATGTGATATCTCAATGCTTCTAATACCAAACCTGAGATCCTTCCTATAATATGAGATGTGATTTCCAAATCCTTCCCCTTCTAAACCTGAGACCCTCCCTTTAGCATGAAATGTGATATCCAACTTCTTCCCATTCCAATCCTGAGACCCTTCTGATAGCATGAGATGTGATATCTCAATGCCTCTAATACCAAACCTGAGATCCTACCTCTAACATGAAATGTGATATCCATCTCCTTCCCTTTCCAAACCTGAGACCCTGCCTATAGCATGAGATGTGATATCCAAGTCCTTCCCATTCCAATCCTGAGACCCTTCCTATAGCATGTGATGTGATATCTCAATGCTTATACCAAACCTGAGACCCTTGCTATGGCATGAGATGTCATATACAACTCCTTCCCATTCCAACCCTGAGACCCTTCCTATAGCATGAGATGTGATATCTCAATGCTTATACCAAACCTGAGACCCTTCCTATAGCATGAGATGTGATATCCAACTTCTTCCCATTCCAATCCTGAGACCCTTCCTATAGCATGAGATGTGATATCTCAATGCTTATACCAAACCTGAGACCCTTCCTATAGCATGAGATGTGATATCCAACTCCTTCCCATTCCAATCCTGAGACCCTTCCTATAGCATGAGATGTGATGTCTCAATGCTTCTAATATCAAACCTGAGATCCTTCCTATAACATGAGATGTGATATCCAACTCCTTCCCATTCCAATCCTGAGACCCTTCCTATAGCATGAGATGTGATATCCAACTTCTTCCCATTCCAATCCTGAGACCCTTCCTATAGCATGAGATGTGATATCTCAATGCTTATACCAAACCTGAGATCCTTCCTCTAACATGAAATGTGATATCCAACTCCTTCCCCTTCCAAACCTGAGAGCCTTCCTATAGCATGAGATATGATATCCAAGTCCTTCCCATTCCAATCCTGAGACCCTTCCTATAACATGAAATGTGATATCCAACTCCTTCCCATTCTAACATGAGACCCTTCCTATAGCATGAGATGGGATATCCAACTCCTTCCAAATCCAATACTGATACCCTTCCGATAGCATGAGATGTGATATCCCAATGCTTCTACCAAACCTGAGACCCATACTATGGCATGAGATGTGATATCAAACTCCTTCCCATTCCAATCCTGAGACGCTTCCTATAGCTTGAGATGTGATATCCAACTCCTTCCCATTCCAATTCTGAGACCCTTCTTATACCATGAGACTTGATATCTCAATGCTTCTAATACCAAACCTGAGACCCGTCCTATAACATGAGATGTGATATCCAAATCCTTCCCCTTCCAAACCGTAGACCCTTCCTTTATCATGAGATGTGATATCCAACTCCTTCCCATTCCAATCCTGAGACCCTTCCGATATCATGAGATTTGTTATCTCAATGCTTCTAATATCAAACTTGAGACCCTCCCTATAGCATGAGATGTGACATCCAAGTCCTTCCCATTCCAATCCTGAGACCCTTCCTATAGCATGAGATGTGATATCTCAATGCTTCTAATACCAAACCTGAGACCCTTCCTATAACATGAGATGGGATATCCAACTCCTTCCCATTCCAATCCTGAGACCCTTCCGATAGCAAAGATGTGATATCTCAGTGCTTATACCAAACCTGAGACCCTTCCTAAGGCCTGAGATGTCATATACAACTCCTTCCCATTCCAATCCTGAGACCCTTCCTATAGCATGAGATGTGATATCTCAATGCTTATACCAAATCTGAGACCCTTCCTATAGCATGAGATGTGATATCCAACACCTTGCCATTCCAATCCTGAGACCCTTCCTATAGCATGAGAAGTGATATCTCCATGCTTATACCAAACCTGAGACCCTTCCTATAGCATGAGATGTGATATCCAAATCCTTCCCATTCCAATCCTGAGACCCTTCCTATAGCATGAGATGTGATATCTCAATGCTTATACCAAACCTGAGAGCCTACCTACAGCATGGGATGTGATATCCAAGTCCATCCCATTCCAATCCTTAGACCCTTCCTACAGCATGCGATGTGATATCTCAATGATTCTAATACCAAACCAGAGACCTGTCCTTTAACATGAGATGGGATATCCGACTCCTTCCCATTCCAATCCTGAGCCACTCCTGATAGCAGAGATGTGATATCTCAATGCTTATACCAAACCTGAGACCCTTCCTATAACATGAGATGTGATATCCAACTCCTTCCCGTTCCAAACCTGAGACACTTCCTATAGCATATGTGATATCCAACTCCTTCCCATTCCAAACATGAGACCCTTCCTATAGCAAGAATGTAATATCCAACTCCTACCCATTCCAATCCTGAGACCATTCCTATAGCATGAGATGTGATATATCAATGCTTCTAATACCAAACCTGAGATCCTTCCTATGACATGAGATGTTATATCCAAATCCTTCCCATTCCAATCCTGAGACCCTTCCTATAACAAGAGATGTCATATCCAACTCCTTCCCATTCCAAACCTGAGACCCTTCCTATAACATGAGATGTGATATCCAACTCCTTCCCATTCCAAACCTGAGACCCTTCCGATAGCATGAGATGTGATATCTCAATGCTTCAAAAACCAAACATGAGAACCATCCTATAACAAGAGATGTGAAATCCAAATCCTTCCCTTCCCAAACCTGAGACTCTTCCTATAGCATGAGATGTGATATCTCAATGCTTCTACCAAACCTGAAACCCTTCCTATAGCATGAGATGTGATATCCAACTCCTTCCCATTCCAATCCTGAGACGCATCCTATAGCATGAGATGTGATATCACAATGCTTCTAATACCAAACCTGAGACCCGTCCTATAACATGAGATGTGATATCCAAATCCTTCCCCTTCCAAACCTGAGACCCTTCCTTTAGAATGAGATGTGATATCCAGCTCCACCCATTCCAATCCTGAGACCCTTCCGATAGCAGAGATGTGATATTTCAATGCATATACCAAACCTGAGACCCTTCCCATAGCATGAGATGTGATGTCCAACTCCTTCCCATTCCAATCCTGAGACCCTTCCTATAGCATGAGATGTGATATCTCAATGCTTCTAATACCAAACCTGAGATCCTTCCTATAACATGAGATGTGATATCCAACTCCTTCCCATTCCAATCCCGAGACCCTTCCTATAGCATGAGATGTGATATCTCAATGCTTCTAATACCAAACCTAAGGTCCTTCCTATAACATGAGATGTGATATCCAAATCCTTCCCATTCCAAACCTGAGACCCTCCCTTTAGCATGAGATGTGATATCCAACTCCTTCCCATTCCAATCCTGATACCCTTCTGATAGCATGAGATGTGATATCTCAATGCCTCTAATACCAAACCTGAGATCCTACCTCTAACATGAAATGTGATATCCAACTCCTTCCTTTTCCAAACCTGAGACCCTTCCTACAGCATGAGATGTGATATCCAAGTCCTTCCCATTCCAATCCTGAGACCCTTCCTATAACATGAGATGTGATATCCAACTCCTTCTATTCCAACCTGAGACCCTTCCTATAGCATGAGATGGGATATCCAACTCCTTCCAAATCCAATCCTGATACCCTTCCGATAGCATGAGATGTGATATCCCAATGCTTCTACAAAACCTGAGACCCATACCCTGGCATGAGATGTGATATCAAACTCCCGTCCTATACCATGAGACTTGATATCTCAAAGCTTCTAATACCAAACCTGAGACCGTCCAATAACATGAGATGTGATATCCAAATCCTTCCCATTCCAATCCTGAGACCCTTCCGATAGCAGAGATGTGATATCTCAATGCTTATACCAAACCTAAGACCCTTCCGATAGCATGAGATGTGATATCTCAATGCTTCTAATACCAAACCTGAGATCCTTCCAATAACATGAGATATGATGTCCAAATCCCTCCCCTTCCAAACCTTAGACCATCCCTTTAGCATGAGATTTGATATCCAACTCCTTCCCATTCCAATCCTGAGACCCTTCTGATGGCATGAGATGTGATATCTCAATGTCTCTAAAACCAAACCTGAGATCCTACCTCTAACATGAAATGTGATATCCAACTCCTTCCCCTTCCAACCCTGAGAGCCTTCCTATAGAATGAGATGTGATATCCAAGTCCTTCCCATTCCAATCCTGAGACCCTTCCTATAACATGAGATGTGATATCCAACTCCTTCCCATTCCAATCATGAGACCCTCCCTATAGCTTGAGATGTGATATCCAACTCCTTCTCATTCCAATTCCGAGACCCGTCCTATACCATGAGACTTGATATCTCAATGCTTCAAATACCAAACCTGAGACCGGTCCTATAACATGAGATGTGATACCCAAATCCGTCCCCTTCCAATCCTGAGACCATTCCTATAGCATGAGGTGTGATATATCAATGCTTCTAATACCAAACCTGAGATCCTTCCTATGACATGAGATGTGATATCCAAATCCTTCCCATTCCAATCCTGAGACCCTTCCTATAGCAAGAGATGTGATATCCAAATCCTTCCCATTCCAATCCTGAGACCCTTCCTATAACATGAGATGTGATATTCAACTCCTTCCCATTCCAACCTGAGACACTTCCTATAGCATGAGAAGGGATATCCAACTCCTTCCCAATCCAATCCTGAGAACCTCCCGATAGCAGAGATGTGATATCTCAATGCTTATACCAAACCTGTGTCCCTTCCTATGGCATGAGATGTGATATCCAACTCCTTGCCATTCAAATCCTGAGACCCTTCCTATAGCATGAGATGTGATATCTCAATGCTTCTACCAAACCTGAGACCCTTCCTTTAGCATGAGATGTGATATCCAAATCCTTCACATTCCAATCCTGAGACCCTTCCTATAGCATGAGATGTGATATCTCAATGCTTCTAATACCAAACCTGAGATCCTTCCTATAACATGAGATGTGATATCCAATTCCTTCCCATTCCAAACCTGAGACCCTTCCTATTGGATGAGATGTGATATCCAACTCCTTCCCATTCCAACCCTGAGACCCTTCCTATACCATGAGATGTGATATCTCAATGCTTCTAATACCAAACCTGGGAACCGTCCTATAACATGAGATGTGATATCTCAATGTTTCTAATAAAAAACCTGAGACCCTTCCTATAACATGAGATGTGATATCCAATTCCTTCCCATTCCAAACCTGAGACCCTTCCTATTGGATGAGATGTGATATCCAAATCCTTCTCCTTCCAAACCTGAGACCCTTCCTTTAGCATGAGATGTGATATCCAAATACTTCCCATTCCAATCCTAAAACACTTCCTATAGCATGAGATGTGATATCTCAATGTTTCTAATAAAAAACCTGAGACCCTTCCTATAGCAAGAGATGTGATATCCAAATCCTTCCCATTCCAATCCTGAGACCCTTCCTGTATATAACATGAGATGTGATATCCAACTCCTTCCCATTCCAACCTGAGACCCTTCCTATAGCATGAGATGTGATATCCAACTCCTTACCATTCAAATCCTGAGACCCTCCCTATAACAAGAGATGTCATATCCAACTCCTTCCCATTCCAAACCTGAGACCCTTCCTATAACATGAGATGTGATATCCAACTCCTTCCCATTCCAAACCTGAGACCCTTCCGATAGCATGAGATGTGATATCTCAATGCTTCAAAAACCAAACATGAGAACCATCCTATAACAAGAGATGTGAAATCCAAATCCTTCCCTTCCCAAACCTGAGACTCTTCCTATAGCATGAGATGTGATATCTCAATGCTTCTACCAAACTTGAAACCCTTCCTATAGCATGAGATGTGATATCCAACTCCTTCCCATTCCAATCCTGAGACGCATCCTATAGCATGAGATGTGATATCACAATGCTTCTAATACCAAACCTGAGACCCGTCCTATAACATGAGATGTGATATCCAAATCCTTCCCCTTCCAAACCTGAGACCCTTCCTTTAGCATGAGATGTGATATCCAGCTCCACCCATTCCAATCCTGAGACCCTTCCGATAGCAGAGATGTGATATTTCAATGCTTATACCAAACCTGAGACCCTTCCCATAGCATGAGATGTGATATCCAACTCCTTCCCATTCCAATCCTGAGACCCTTCCTATAGCATGAGATGTGATATCTCAATGCTTCTAATACCAAACCTGAGATCCTTCCTATAACATGAGATGTGATATCCAACTCCTTCCCATTCCAATCCCGAGACCCTTCCTATAGCATGAGATGTGATATCTCAATGCTTCTAATACCAAACCTAAGGTCCTTCCTATAACATGAGATGTGATATCCAAATCCTTCCCATTCCAAACCTGAGACCCTCCCTTTAGCATGAGATGTGATATCCAACTCCTTCCCATTCCAATCCTGATACCCTTCTGATAGCATGAGATGTGATATCTCAATGCCTCTAATACCAAACCTGAGATCCTACCTCTAACATGAAATGTGATATCCAACTCCTTCCTTTTCCAAACCTGAGACCCTTCCTACAGCATGAGATGTGATATCCAAGTCCTTCCCATTCCAATCCTGAGACCCTTCCTATAACATGAGATGTGATATCCAACTCCTTCTATTCCAACCTGAGACCCTTCCTATAGCATGAGATGGGATATCCAACTCCTTCCAAATCCAATCCTGATACCCTTCCGATAGCATGAGATGTGATATCCCAATGCTTCTACAAAACCTGAGACCCATACCCTGGCATGAGATGTGATATCAAACTCCCGTCCTATACCATGAGACTTGATATCTCAATGCTTCTAATACCAAACCTGAGACCGTCCAATAACATGAGATGTGATATCCAAATCCTTCCCATTCCAATCCTGAGACCCTTCCGATAGCAGAGATGTGATATCTCAATGCTTATACCAAACCTGAGATCCTTCCTATAACATGAGATGTGATATCCAACTCCTTCCCATTCCAATCCTGAGACCCTTCCTATAGCATGAGATGTGATAACTCACTGCTTATACCAAACCTGAGACCCTTCCTATAGCATGAGCTGTGATATCCAACTCCTTCCCATTCCAATCCTGAGACCCTTCCTATAGCATGAGATGTGATATCTCAATGCTTCTAATATCAAACTTGAGACCCTCCCTATAGCATGAGATGTGATATCCAAGTCCTTCCCATTCCAATCCTGAGACACTTCCTATAGCATGATATGTGATATCCAATGCTTCTAAGACCAAACCTGAGACTCTTCCTATAACATGAGATGGGATATCTAACTCCTTCCCATTCCAATCCTGAGACCCTTCCGATAGCAGAGATGTGATATCTCAATGCTTATACGAAACCTGAGACCCTTCCTACGGCATGAGATGTCATATACAACTCCTTCCCATTCCAATCCTGAGACCCTTCCTATAGCATGAGATGTGATATCTCAATGCTTATACCAAACCTGAGACCCTTCCTATAGCATGAGATGTGATATCCAACTCCTTCCCATTCCAATCCTGAGACCCTTCCTATAGCATGAGATGTGATGTCTCAATGCTTCTAATACCAAACCTGAGATCCTTCCTATAACATGAGATGTGATATCCAACTCCTTCCATTCCAATCCTGAGACCCTTCCTATAGCATGAGATGTTATATCTCAATACTTATACCAATCCTGAGCCTTCCTATAGCATGAGATGTGATACCCAACTCCTTCCCATTCCAATCCTGAGACGCTTCCTATAGCAGGAGATGTGATATCTCAATGCCTCTAATACCAAACCTGAGATCCTTCCTCTAACATGAAATGTGATATCCAACTCCTTCCCTTTCCAAATCTGAGAGCCTATCTATAGCATGAGATGTGATATCCAAGTCCTTCCCATTCCAATTCTTAGACCCTTCCTGCAGCGTGCAATATGATATCTCAATGATTCTAATAACAAACCTGAGACCCGTCCTATAACATGAGATGGGATATCCAACTCCTTCCCATTCCAATCCTGAGACACTTCTGATAGCAGAGATGTGATATCTCAATGCTTATACCAAACCTGAGACCCTTCCTATAACATGAGATCGGATATCCAACTCCTTCCCGTTCCAAACCTGAGACCCTTCCTATAGCATATGTGATATCCAACTCCTTCACATTCCAAACATGAGACCCTTCCTATAGCAAGAATGTAATATCCAACTCCTTCCCATTCCAACCCTGAGACCATTCCTATAGCATGAGATGTGATATCTCAATGCTTCTAATACCAAACCTGAGATCCTTCGTTTGACATGAGATGTGATATCCAATTCCTCCCCATTCCAAACCTGAGAACCTTCCTACAGCATGCAATGTGATATCTCAATGCTTCTAATACCAAACCTGAGTCCAGTCCTATAACATGAGATTGGATATCCAACTCCTTCCCCTTCCAAACCTGAGACCCTTCCTATAGCATGAGATGTGATATCCAACTTCTTCCCATTCCAATCCTGAGACCCTTCCTATAACATGAGATGTGATGTCTCAATGCTTCTAATACCAAACCTGAGATCTTTCCTATAACATGAGATGTGATATCCAACTCCTTCCCATTCCAATCCTGAGACCCTTCCTATAGCATGAGATGTGATATCTCAATGCTTATACCAAACCTGAGACCCTTCCTATAGCTTGAGATGTGATATCCAACTCCTTCCCATTCCAATCCTGAGACCCTTCCTATAGCATGAGATGTGATATCTCAAGGCCTCTAATACCAAACCTGAGATCCTTCCTCTAACATGAATGTGATATCCAACTCCTTCCCCTTCCAAACCTGAGAGCCTTCCTATAGCATGAGATATGATATCCAAGTCCTTCCCATTCCAATCCTGAGACCCTTCCTATAACATGAAATGTGATATCCAACTCCATCCCATTCCAACCTGAGACCTTTCCTATAGCATGAGATGGGATATCCAACTCCTTCCAAATCCAATACTGATACCATTCCGATAGCATGAGATGTGATATCCCAATGCTTCTACCAAATCTGAGACCCATACTATGGCATGAGATGTGATATCAAACTCCTTCCCATTCCAATCCTGAGACCCTTCCTATAGCTTGAGATGTGATATCCAACTTCTTCCCATTCCAATTCTGAGACCCTTTCTATACCATGAGACTTGATATCTCAATGCTTCTAATACCAAACCTGAGACCCGTCCTATAACATGAGATGTGATATCCAAATCCTTCCCCTTCCAAACCTTAGACCCTTCCTTTATCATGAGATGTGATATCCAACTCCTTCCCATTCCAATCCTGAGACCCTTCCGATATCATGACATTTGTTATCTCAATGTTTCTAATATCAAACTTGAGACCCTCCCTGTAGCATGAGATGTGACATCCAAGTCCTCCCCATTCCAATCCTGAGACCCTTCCTATAGCATGAGATGTGATATCTCAATGCTTCTAATACCAAACCTGAGACCCTTCCTATAACATGAGATGGGATATCCAACTCAGATGGGATATCCAACTCCTTCCCATTCCTATCCTGAGACCCTTCCGATAGCAGAGATGTGATATCTCAATGCTTATACCAAATCTGAGACCCTTCCTATAGCATGAGATGTGATATCCAACTCCTTCCCATTCCAATCCTGAGACACTTCCTATAGCATGAGATGTGATGTCTCAATGCTTCCAATACCAAACCTGAGATCCTTCCTATAACATGAGATGTGATATCCAACTCCTTCCCATTCCAATCCTGAGACCCTTATGATAGCATGAGATGTGATATCTCAATGCCTCTTATACCAAACCTGAGATCCTTCCGATAGCATGAGATGTGATATCTCAATGCTTCTAATACCAAACCTGAGATCCTTCCTATAATATGAGATGTGATTTCCAAATCCTTCCCCTTCCAAACCTGAGACCCTCCCTTTAGCATGAGATGTGATATCCAACTCCTTCCCATTCCAATCCTGAGACCCTTCTGATAGCATGAGATGTGATATCTCAATGCCTCTAATACCAAACCTGAGATCCTACCTCTAACATGAAATGTGATATCCATCTCCTTCCCTTTCCAAACCTGAGACCCTGCCTATAGCATGATATGTGATATCCAAGTCCTTCCCATTCCAATCCTGAGACCCTTCCTATAGCATGTGATGTGATATCTCAATGCTTATACAAAACCTGAGACCCTTCCTATGGCATGAGATGGCATATACAACTCCTTCCCATTCCAATCCTGAGACCCTTCCTATAGCATGAGATGTGAAATCTCAATGCATATACCAAACCTGAGACCCTTCCTATAGCATGTGATGTGATATCCAACTTCTTCCCATTCCAATCCTGAGACCCTTCCTATAGCATGAGATGTGATATCTCAATGCTTATACCAAACCTGAGACCCTTCCTATAACATGAGATGTGATATCCAACTCCTTCCCGTTCCAAACCTGAGACACTTCCTATAGCATATGTGATATCCAACTCCTTCCCATTCCAAACATGAGACCCTTCCTATAGCAAGAATGTAATATCCAACTCCTACCCATTCCAATCCTGAGACCATTCCTATAGCATGAGATGTGATATATCAATGCTTCTAATACCAAACCTGAGATCCTTCCTATGACATGAGATGTGATATCCAAATCCTTCCCATTCCAATCCTGAGACCCTTCCTATAACAAGAGATGTCATATCCAACTCCTTCCCATTCCAAACCTGAGACCCTTCCTATAACATGAGATGTGATATCCAACTCCTTCCCATTCCAAACCTGAGACCCTTCCGATAGCATGAGATGTGATATCTCAATGCTTCTACCAAACCTGAAACCCTTCCTATAGCATGAGATGTGATATCCAACTCCTTCCCATTCCAATCCTGAGACGCATCCTATAGCATGAGATGTGATATCACAATGCTTCTAATACCAAACCTGAGACCCGTCCTATAACATGAGATGTGATATCCAAATCCTTCCCCTTCCAAACCTGAGACCCTTCCTTTAGAATGAGATGTGATATCCAGCTCCACCCATTCCAATCCTGAGACCCTTCTGATGGCATGAGATGTGATATCTCAATGCCTCTAAAACCAAACCTGAGATCCTACCTCTAACATGAAAAATGATATCCAACTCCTTCCCCTTCCAACCCTGAGAGCCTTCCTATAGAATGAGATGTGATATCCAAGTCCTTCCCATTCCAATCCTGAGACCCTTCCTATAACATGAGATGTGATATCCAACTCCTTCCCATTCCAATCATGAGACCCTCCCTATAGCTTGAGATGTGATATCCAACTCCTTCTCATTCCAATTCCGAGACCCGTCCTATACCATGAGACTTGATATCTCAATGCTTCAAATACCAAACCTGAGACCGGTCCTATAACATGAGATGTGATACCCAAATCCGTCCCCTTCCAATCCTGAGACCATTCCTATAGCATGAGGTGTGATATATCAATGCTTCTAATACCAAACCTGAGATCCTTCCTATGACATGAGATGTGATATCCAAATCCTTCCCATTCCAATCCTGAGACCCTTCCTATAGCAAGAGATGTGATATCCAAATCCTTCCCATTCCAATCCTGAGACCCTTCCTATAACATGAGATGTGATATTCAACTCCTTCCCATTCCAACCTGAGACACTTCCTATAGCATGAGAAGGGATATCCAACTCCTTCCCAATCCAATCCTGAGAACCTCCCGATAGCAGAGATGTGATATCTCAATGCTTATACCAAACCTGTGTCCCTTCCTATGGCATGAGATGTGATATCCAACTCCTTGCCATTCAAATCCTGAGACCCTTCCTATAGCATGAGATGTGATATCTCAATGCTTCTACCAAACCTGAGACCCTTCCTTTAGCATGAGATGTGATATCCAAATCCTTCACATTCCAATCCTGAGACCCTTCCTATAGCATGAGATGTGATATCTCAATGCTTCTAATACCAAACCTGAGATCCTTCCTATAACATGAGATGTGATATCCAATTCCTTCCCATTCCAAACCTGAGACCCTTCCTATTGGATGAGATGTGATATCCAACTCCTTCCCATTGCAACCCTGAGACCCTTCCTATACCATGAGATGTGATATCTCAATGCTTCTAATACCAAACCTGGGAACCGTCCTATAACATGAGATGTGATATCTCAATGTTTCTAATAAAAAACCTGAGACCCTTCCTATAACATGAGATGTGATATCCAATTCCTTCCCATTCCAAACCTGAGACCCTTCCTATTGGATGAGATGTGATATCCAAATCCTTCTCCTTCCAAACCTGAGACCCTTCCTTTAGCATGAGATGTGATGTCCAAATACTTCCCATTCCAATCCTAAAACACTTCCTATAGCATGAGATGTGATATCTCAATGTTTCTAATAAAAAACCTGAGACCCTTCCTATAGCAAGAGATGTGATATCCAAATCCTTCCCATTCCAATCCTGAGACCCTTCCTGTATATAACATGAGATGTGATATCCAACTCCTTCCCATTCCAACCTGAGACCCTTCCTATAGCATGAGATGTGATATCCAACTCCTTACCATTCAAATCCTGAGACCCTCCCTATAACAAGAGATGTCATATCCAACTCCTTCCCATTCCAAACCTGAGACCCTTCCTATAACATGAGATGTGATATCCAACTCCTTCCCATTCCAAACCTGAGACCCTTCCGATAGCATGAGATGTGATATCTCAATGCTTCAAAAACCAAACATGAGAACCATCCTATAACAAGAGATGTGAAATCCAAATCCTTCCCTTCCCAAACCTGAGACTCTTCCTATAGCATGAGATGTGATATCTCAATGCTTCTACCAAACTTGAAACCCTTCCTATAGCATGAGATGTGATATCCAACTCCTTCCCATTCCAATCCTGAGACGCATCCTATAGCATGAGATGTGATATCACAATGCTTCTAATACCAAACCTGAGACCCGTCCTATAACATGAGATGTGATATCCAAATCCTTCCCCTTCCAAACCTGAGACCCTTCCTTTAGCATGAGATGTGATATCCAGCTCCACCCATTC
Organism: Ambystoma mexicanum; assembly: GCF_040938575.1. Taxonomy (NCBI): domain Eukaryota; kingdom Metazoa; phylum Chordata; class Amphibia; order Caudata; family Ambystomatidae; genus Ambystoma; species Ambystoma mexicanum. Next base: position 1,553,577 of record NW_027182475.1, read on the forward strand.
CAATCCTGAGACCCTTCCGATAGCAGAGATGTGATATTTCAATGATTATACCAAACCTGAGACCCTTCCCATAGCATGAGATGTGATATCCAACTCCTTCCCATTCCAATCCTGAGACCCTTCCTATAGCATGAGATGTGATATCTCAATGCTTCTAATACCAAACCTGAGATCCTTCCTATAACATGAGATGTGATATCCAACTCCTTCCCATTCCAATCCCGAGACCCTTCCTATAGCATGAGATGTGATATCTCAATGCTTCTAATACCAAACCTAAGGTCCTTCCTATAACATGAGATGTGATATCCAAATCCTTCCCATTCCAAACCTGAGACCCTCCCTTTAGCATGAGATGTGATATCCAACTCCTTCCCATTCCAAACCTGAGACCCTTCCGATAGCATGAGATGTGATATCTCAATGCCTCTAATACCAAACCTGAGATCCTACCTCTAACATGAAATGTGATATCCAACTCCTTCCTTTTCCAAACCTGAGACCCTTCCTACAGCATGAGATGTGATATCCAAATCCTTCCCATTCCAATCCTGAGACCCTTCCTATAGCAAGAGATGTGATATCCAAATCCTTCCCATTCCAATCCTGAGACCCTTCCTATAACATGAGATGTGATATTCAACTCCTTCCCATTCCAACCTGAGACACTTCCTATAGCATGAGAAGGGATATCCAACTCCTTCCCAATCCAATCCTGAGAACCTTCCGATAGCAGAGATGTGATATCTCAATGCTTATACCAAACCTGTGTCCCTTCCTATGGCATGAGATGTGATATCCAACTCCTTGCCATTCAAATCCTGAGACCCTTCCTATAGCATGAGATGTGATATCTCAATGCTTCTACCAAACCTGAGACCCTTCCTTTAGCATGAGATGTGATATCCAAATCCTTCACATTCCAATCCTGAGACCCTTCCTATAGCATGAGATGTGATATCTCAATGCTTCTAATACCAAACCTGAGATCCTTCCTATAACATGAGATGTGATATCCAATTCCTTCCCATTCCAAACCTGAGACCCTTCCTATTGGATGAGATGTGATATCCAACTCCTTCCCATTCCAACCCTGAGACCCTTCCTATACCATGAGATGTGATATCTCAATGCTTCTAATACCAAACCTGGGAACCGTCCTATAACATGAGATGTGATATCTCAATGTTTCTAATAAAAAACCTGAGACCCTTCCTATAACATGAGATGTGATATCCAATTCCTTCCCATTCCAAACCTGAGACCCTTCCTATTGGATGAGATGTGATATCCAAATCCTTCCCCTTCCAAACCTGAGACCCTTCCTTTAGCATGAGATGTGATATCCAAATACTTCCCATTCCAATCCTAAAACACTTCCTATAGCATGAGATGTGATATCTCAATGTTTCTAATAAAAAACCTGAGACCCTTCCTATAGCAAGAGATGTGATATCCAAATCCTTCCCATTCCAATCCTGAGACCCTTCCTGTATATAACATGAGATGGAATATCCAACTCCTTCCCATTCCAACCTGAGACCCTTCCTATAGCATGAGATGTGATATCCAACTCCTTACCATTCAAATCCTGAGACCCTCCCTATAACAAGAGATGTCATATCCAACTCCTTCCCATTCCAAACCTGATACCCTTCCTATAACATGAGATGTGATATCCAACTCCTTCCCATTCCAAACCTGAGACCCTTCCGATAGCATGAGATGTGATATCTCAATGCCTCTAATACCAAACCTGAGATCCTACCTCTAACATGAAATGTGATATCCAACTCCTTCCTTTTCCAAACCTGAGACCCTTCCTACAGCATGAGATGTGATATCCAAGTCCTTCCCATTCCAATCCTGAGACCCTTCCTATAACATGAGATGTGATATCCAACTCCTTCTATTCCAACCTGAGACCCTTCCTATAGCATGAGATGGGATATCCAACTCCTTCCAAATCCAATCCTGATACCCTTCCGATAGCATGAGATGTGATATCCCAATGCTTCTACAAAACCTGAGACCCATACCCTGGCATGAGATGTGATATCAAACTCCCGTCCTATACCATGAGACTTGATATCTCAATGCTTCTAATACCAAACCTGAGACCGTCCAATAACATGAGATGTGATATCCAAATCCTTCCCATTCCAATCCTGAGACCCTTCAGATAGCAGAGATGTGATATCTCAATGCTTATACCAAACCTGAGATCCTTCCTATAACATGAGATGTGATATCCAACTCCTTCCCATTCCAATCCTGAGACCCTTCCTATAGCATGAGATGTGATAACTCACTGCTTATACCAAACCTGAGACCCTTCCTATAGCATGAGCTGTGATATCCAACTCCTTCCCATTCCAATCCTGAGACCCTTCCTATAGCATGAGATGTGATATCTCAATGCTTCTAATATCAAACTTGAGACCCTCCCTATAGCATGAGATGTGATATCCAAGTCCTTCCCATTCCAATCCTGAGACACTTCCTATAGCATGATATGTGATATCCAATGCTTCTAAGACCAAACCTGAGACTCTTCCTATAACATGAGATGGGATATCTAACTCCTTCCCATTCCAATCCTGAGACCCTTCCGATAGCAGAGATGTGATATCTCAATGCTTATACGAAACCTGAGACCCTTCCTACGGCATGAGATGTCATATACAACTCCTTCCCATTCCAATCCTGAGACCCTTCCTATAGCATGAGATGTGATATCTCAATGCTTATACCAAACCTGAGACCCTTCCTATAGCATGAGATGTGATATCCAACTCCTTCCCATTCCAATCCTGAGACCCTTCCTATAGCATGAGATGTGATGTCTCAATGCTTCTAATACCAAACCTGAGATCCTTCCTATAACATGAGATGTGATATCCAACTCCTTCCATTCCAATCCTGAGACCCTTCCTATAGCATGAGATGTTATATCTCAATACTTATACCAATCCTGAGCCTTCCTATAGCATGAGATGTGATACCCAACTCCTTCCCATTCCAATCCTGAGACGCTTCCTATAGCAGGAGATGTGATATCTCAATGCCTCTAATACCAAACCTGAGATCCTTCCTCTAACATGAAATGTGATATCCAACTCCTTCCCTTTCCAAATCTGAGAGCCTATCTATAGCATGAGATGTGATATCCAAGTCCTTCCCATTCCAATTCTTAGACCCTTCCTGCAGCGTGCAATATGATATCTCAATGATTCTAATAACAAACCTGAGACCCGTCCTATAACATGAGATGGGATATCCAACTCCTTCCCATTCCAATCCTGAGACACTTCTGATAGCAGAGATGTGATATCTCAATGCTTATACCAAACCTGAGACCCTTCCTATAACATGAGATCGGATATCCAACTCCTTCCCGTTCCAAACCTGAGACCCTTCCTATAGCATATGTGATATCCAACTCCTTCACATTCCAAACATGAGACCCTTCCTATAGCAAGAATGTAATATCCAACTCCTTCCCATTCCAACCCTGAGACCATTCCTATAGCATGAGATGTGATATCTCAATGCTTCTAATACCAAACCTGAGATCCTTCGTTTGACATGAGATGTGATATCCAATTCCTCCCCATTCCAAACCTGAGAACCTTCCTACAGCATGCAATGTGATATCTCAATGCTTCTAATACCAAACCTGAGTCCAGTCCTATAACATGAGATTGGATATCCAACTCCTTCCCCTTCCAAACCTGAGACCCTTCCTATAGCATGAGATGTGATATCCAACTTCTTCCCATTCCAATCCTGAGACCCTTCCTATAACATGAGATGTGATGTCTCAATGCTTCTAATACCAAACCTGAGATCTTTCCTATAACATGAGATGTGATATCCAACTCCTTCCCATTCCAATCCTGAGACGCTTCCTATAGCATGAGATGTGATATCTCAATGCTTATACCAAACCTGAGACCCTTCCTATAGCTTGAGATGTGATATCCAACTCCTTCCCATTCCAATCCTGAGACCCTTCCTATAGCATGAGATGTGATATCTCAAGGCCTCTAATACCAAACCTGAGATCCTTCCTCTAACATGAATGTGATATCCAACTCCTTCCCCTTCCAAACCTGAGAGCCTTCCTATAGCATGAGATATGATATCCAAGTCCTTCCCATTCCAATCCTGAGACCCTTCCTATAACATGAAATGTGATATCCAACTCCATCCCATTCCAACCTGAGACCTTTCCTATAGCATGAGATGGGATATCCAACTCCTTCCAAATCCAATACTGATACCATTCCGATAGCATGAGATGTGATATCCCAATGCTTCTACCAAATCTGAGACCCATACTATGGCATGAGATGTGATATCAAACTCCTTCCCATTCCAATCCTGAGACCCTTCCTATAGCTTGAGATGTGATATCCAACTTCTTCCCATTCCAATTCTGAGACCCTTTCTATACCATGAGACTTGATATCTCAATGCTTCTAATACCAAACCTGAGACCCGTCCTATAACATGAGATGTGATATCCAAATCCTTCCCCTTCCAAACCTTAGACCCTTCCTTTATCATGAGATGTGATATCCAACTCCTTCCCATTCCAATCCTGAGACCCTTCCGATATCATGACATTTGTTATCTCAATGTTTCTAATATCAAACTTGAGACCCTCCCTGTAGCATGAGATGTGACATCCAAGTCCTCCCCATTCCAATCCTGAGACCCTTCCTATAGCATGAGATGTGATATCTCAATGCTTGTACCAAACCTGAGACCCTTCCTATAACATGAGATGGGATATCCAACTCAGATGGGATATCCAACTCCTTCCCATTCCTATCCTGAGACCCTTCCGATAGCAGAGATGTGATATCTCAATGCTTATACCAAATCTGAGACCCTTCCTATAGCATGAGATGTGATATCCAACTCCTTCCCATTCCAATCCTGAGACACTTCCTATAGCATGAGATGTGATGTCTCAATGCTTCCAATACCAAACCTGAGATCCTTCCTATAACATGAGATGTGATATCCAACTCCTTCCCATTCCAATCCTGAGACCCTTATGATAGCATGAGATGTGATATCTCAATGCCTCTTATACCAAACCTGAGATCCTTCCGATAGCATGAGATGTGATATCTCAATGCTTCTAATACCAAACCTGAGATCCTTCCTATAATATGAGATGTGATTTCCAAATCCTTCCCCTTCCAAACCTGAGACCCTCCCTTTAGCATGAGATGTGATATCCAACTCCTTCCCATTCCAATCCTGAGACCCTTCTGATAGCATGAGATGTGATATCTCAATGCCTCTAATACCAAACCTGAGATCCTACCTCTAACATGAAATGTGATATCCATCTCCTTCCCTTTCCAAACCTGAGACCCTGCCTATAGCATGATATGTGATATCCAAGTCCTTCCCATTCCAATCCTGAGACCCTTCCTATAGCATGTGATGTGATATCTCAATGCTTATACAAAACCTGAGACCCTTCCTATGGCATGAGATGGCATATACAACTCCTTCCCATTCCAATCCTGAGACCCTTCCTATAGCATGAGATGTGAAATCTCAATGCTTATACCAAACCTGAGACCCTTCCTATAGCATGTGATGTGATATCCAACTTCTTCCCATTCCAATCCTGAGACCCTTCCTATAGCATGAGATGTGATATCTCAATGCTTATACCAAACCTGAGACCCTTCCTATAGCTTGAGATGTGATATCCAACTCCTTCCCATTCCAATCCTGAGACCCTTCCTATAGCATGAGATGTGATATCTCAAGGCCTCTAATACCAAACCTGAGATCCTTCCTCTAACATGAAATGTGATATCCAACTCCTTCCCCTTCCAAACCTGAGAGCCTTCCTATAGCATGAGATATGATATCCAAGTCCTTCCCATTCCAATCCTGAGACCCTTCCTATAACATGAAATGTGATATCCAACTCCTTCCCATTCCAACCTGAGACCCTTCCTATAGCATGAGATGGGATATCCAACTCCTTCCAAATCCAATACTGATACCCTTCCGATAGCATGAGATGTGATATCCCAATGCTTCTACCAAACCTGAGTCCCATACTATGGCATGAGATGTGATATCAAACTCCTTCCCATTCCAATCCTGAGACCCTTCTTATACCATGAGACTTGATATCTCAATGCTTCTAATACTAAACCTGAGACCCGTCCTATAACATGAGATGTGATATCCAAATCCTTCCCCTTCCAAACCTTAGACCCTTCCTTTATCATGAGATGTGATATCCAACTCCTTCCCATTCCAATCCTGAGACCCTTCCGATATCATGAGATGTAATATCTCAATGCTTATACCAAATCTGAGACCCTTCCTATGGCCTGAGATGTCATATACAACTCCTTCCCATTCCAATCCTGAGACCCTTCCTATAGCATGAGATGGATATCTCAATGCTTATACCAAATCTGAGACCCTTCCTATAGCATGAGATGTGATATCCAACTCCTTCCCATTCCAATCCTGAGACCCTTCCTATAGCATGAGAAGTGATATCTCCATGCTTATACCAAACCTGACACCCTTCCTATAGCATAAGATGTGATATCCAAATCCTTCCCATTCCAATCCTGAGACCATTCCTATAGCATGAGATGTGATATCTCAATGCTTATACCAAACCTGAGACCCTTCCTATAGCATGAGATGTGATATCCAACTCCTTCCCATTCCAATCCTGAGACCCTTCCTATAGCATGAGATGTGATGTCTCAATGCTTCTAATACCAAACCTGAGATCCTTCCTATAACATGAGATGTGATATCCAACTCCTTCCCATTCCAATCCTGAGACCCTTATGATAGCATGAGATGTGATATCTCAATGCCTCTTATACCAAACCTGAGATCCTTCCGATAGCATGAGATGTGATATCTCAATGCTTCTAATACCAAACCTGAGATCCTTCCTATAATATGAGATGTGATTTCCAAATCCTTCCCCTTCCAAACCTGAGACCCTCCCTTTAGCATGAGATGTGATATCCAACTCCTTCCCATTCCAATCCTGAGACCCTTCTGATAGCATGAGATGTGATATCTCAATGCCTCTAATACCAAACCTGAGATCCTACCTCTAACATGAAATGTGATATCCATCTCCTTCCCTTTCCAAACCTGAGACCCTGCCTATAGCATGATATGTGATATCCAAGTCCTTCCCATTCCAATCCTGAGACCCTTCCTATAGCATGTGATGTGATATCTCAATGCTTATACAAAACCTGAGACCCTTCCTATGGCATGAGATGGCATATACAACTCCTTCCCATTCCAATCCTGAGACCCTTCCTATAGCATGAGATGTGAAATCTCAATGCTTATACCAAACCTGAGACCCTTCCTATAGCATGTGATGTGATATCCAACTTCTTCCCATTCCAATCCTGAGACCCTTCCTATAGCATGAGATGTGATATCTCAATGCTTATACCAAACCTGAGACCCTTCCTATAGCTTGAGATGTGATATCCAACTCCTTCCCATTCCAATCCTGAGACCCTTCCTATAGCATGAGATGTGATATCTCAAGGCCTCTAATACCAAACCTGAGATCCTTCCTCTAACATGAAATGTGATATCCAACTCCTTCCCCTTCCAAACCTGAGAGCCTTCCTATAGCATGAGATATGATATCCAAGTCCTTCCCATTCCAATCCTGAGACCCTTCCTATAACATGAAATGTGATATCCAACTCCTTCCCATTCCAACCTGAGACCCTTCCTATAGCATGAGATGGGATATCCAACTCCTTCCAAATCCAATACTGATACCCTTCCGATAGCATGAGATGTGATATCCCAATGCTTCTACCAAACCTGAGTCCCATACTATGGCATGAGATGTGATATCAAACTCCTTCCCATTCCAATCCTGAGACCCTTCTTATACCATGAGACTTGATATCTCAATGCTTCTAATACTAAACCTGAGACCCGTCCTATAACATGAGATGTGATATCCAAATCCTTCCCCTTCCAAACCTTAGACCCTTCCTTTATCATGAGATGTGATATCCAACTTCTTCCCATTCCAATCCTGAGACCCTTCTGATAGCATGAGATGTGATATCTCAATGCCTCTAATACCAAACCTGAGATCCTACCTCTAACATGAAATGTGATATCCATCTCCTTCCCTTTCCAAACCTGAGACCCTGCCTATAGCATGAGATGTGATATCCAAGTCCTTCCCATTCCAATCCTGAGACCCTTCCTATAGCATGTGATGTGATATCTCAATGCTTGTACCAAACCTGAGACCCTTGCTATGGCATGAGATGTCATATACAACTCCTTCCCATTCCAACCCTGAGACCCTTCCTATAGCATGAGATGTGATATCTCAATGCTTATACCAAACCTGAGACCCTTCCTATAGCATGAGATGTGATATCCAACTTCTTCCCATTCCAATCCTGAGACCCTTCCTATAGCATGAGATGTGATATCTCAATGCTTATACCAAACCTGAGACCCTTCCTATAGCATGAGATGTGATATCCAACTCCTTCCCATTCCAATCCTGAGACCCTTCCTATAGCATGAGATGTGATGTCTCAATGCTTCTAATATCAAACCTGAGATCCTTCCTATAACATGAGATGTGATATCCAACTCCTTCCCATTCCAATCCTGAGACCCTTCCTATAGCATGAGATGTGATATCCAACTTCTTCCCATTCCAATCCTGAGACCCTTCCTATAGCATGAGATGTGATATCTCAATGCTTATACCAAACCTGAGATCCTTCCTCTAACATGAAATGTGATATCCAACTCCTTCCCCTTCCAAACCTGAGAGCCTTCCTATAGCATGAGATATGATATCCAAGTCCTTCCCATTCCAATCCTGAGACCCTTCCTATAACATGGAATGTGATATCCAACTCCTTCCCATTCTAACATGAGATCCTTCCTATAGCATGAGATGGGATATCCAACTCCTTCCAAATCCAATACTGATACCCTTCCGATAGCATGAGATGTGATATCCCAATGCTTCTACCAAACCTGAGACCCATACTATGGCATGAGATGTGATATCAAACTCCTTCCCATTCCAATCCTGAGACGCTTCCTATAGCTTGAGATGTGATATCCAACTCCTTCCCATTCCAATTCTGAGACCCTTCTTATACCATGAGACTTGATATCTCAATGCTTCTAATACCAAACCTGAGACCCGTCCTATAACATGAGATGTGATATCCAAATCCTTCCCCTTCCAAACCGTAGACCCTTCCTTTATCATGAGATGTGATATCCAACTCCTTCCCATTCCAATCCTGAGACCCTTCCGATATCATGAGATTTGTTATCTCAATGCTTCTAATATCAAACTTGAGACCCTCCCTATAGCATGAGATGTGACATCCAAGTCCTTCCCATTCCAATCCTGAGACCCTTCCTCTAGCATGAGATGTGATATCTCAATGCTTCTAATACCAAACCTGAGACCCTTCCTATAACATGAGATGGGATATCCAACTCCTTCCCATTCCAATCCTGAGACCCTTCCGATAGCAAAGATGTGATATCTCAGTGCTTATACCAAACCTGAGACCCTTCCTAAGGCCTGAGATGTCATATACAACTCCTTCCCATTCCAATCCTGAGACCCTTCCTATAGCATGAGATGTGATATCTCAATGCTTATACCAAATCTGAGACCCTTCCTATAGCATGAGATGTGATATCCAACACCTTGCCATTCCAATCCTGAGACCCTTCCTATAGCATGAGAAGTGATATCTCCATGCTTATACCAAACCTGAGACCCTTCCTATAGCATGAGATGTGATATCCAAATCCTTCCCATTCCAATCCCGAGACCCTTCCTATAGCATGAGATGTGATATCTCAATGCTTATACCAAACCTGAGAGCCTACCTACAGCATGGGATGTGATATCCAAGTCCATCCCATTCCAATCCTTAGACCCTTCCTACAGCATGCGATGTGATATCTCAATGATTCTAATACCAAACCAGAGACCTGTCCTTTAACATGAGATGGGATATCCGACTCCTTCCCATTCCAATCCTGAGCCACTCCTGATAGCAGAGATGTGATATCTCAATGCTTATACCAAACCTGAGACCCTTCCTATAACATGAGATGTGATATCCAACTCCTTCCCGTTCCAAACCTGAGACACTTCCTATAGCATATGTGATATCCAACTCCTTCCCATTCCAAACATGAGACCATTCCTATAGCATGAGATGTGATATATCAATGCTTCTAATACCAAACCTGAGATCCTTCCTATGACATGAGATGTGATATCCAAATCCTTCCCATTCCAATCCTGAGACCCTTCCTATAACAAGAGATGTCATATCCAACTCCTTCCCATTCCAAACCTGAGACCCTTCCTATAACATGAGATGTGATATCCAACTCCTTCCCATTCCAAACCTGAGACCCTTCCGATAGCATGAGATGTGATATCTCAATGCTTCTACCAAACCTGAAACCCTTCCTATAGCATGAGATGTGATATCCAACTCCTTCCCATTCCAATCCTGAGACGCATCCTATAGCATGAGATGTGATATCACAATGCTTCTAATACCAAACCTGAGACCCGTCCTATAACATGAGATGTGATATCCAAATCCTTCCCCTTCCAAACCTGAGACCCTTCCTTTAGAATGAGATGTGATATCCAGCTCCACCCATTCCAATCCTGAGACCCTTCTGATGGCATGAGATGTGATATCTCAATGCCTCTAAAACCAAACCTGAGATCCTACCTCTAACATGAAATGTGATATCCAACTCCTTCCCCTTCCAACCCTGAGAGCCTTCCTATAGAATGAGATGTGATATCCAAGTCCTTCCCATTCCAATCCTGAGACCCTTCCTATAACATGAGATGTGATATCCAACTCCTTCCCATTCCAATCATGAGACCCTCCCTATAGCTTGAGATGTGATATCCAACTCCTTCTCATTCCAATTCCGAGACCCGTCCTATACCATGAGACTTGATATCTCAATGCTTCAAATACCAAACCTGAGACCGGTCCTATAACATGAGATGTGATACCCAAATCCGTCCCCTTCCAATCCTGAGACCATTCCTATAGCATGAGGTGTGATATATCAATGCTTCTAATACCAAACCTGAGATCCTTCCTATGACATGAGATGTGATATCCAAATCCTTCCCATTCCAATCCTGAGACCCTTCCTATAGCAAGAGATGTGATATCCAAATCCTTCCCATTCCAATCCTGAGACCCTTCCTATAACATGAGATGTGATATTCAACTCCTTCCCATTCCAACCTGAGACACTTCCTATAGCATGAGAAGGGATATCCAACTCCTTCCCAATCCAATCCTGAGAACCTCCCGATAGCAGAGATGTGATATCTCAATGCTTATACCAAACCTGTGTCCCTTCCTATGGCATGAGATGTGATATCCAACTCCTTGCCATTCAAATCCTGAGACCCTTCCTATAGCATGAGATGTGATATCTCAATGCTTCTACCAAACCTGAGACCCTTCCTTTAGCATGAGATGTGATATCCAAATCCTTCACATTCCAATCCTGAGACCCTTCCTATAGCATGAGATGTGATATCTCAATGCTTCTAATACCAAACCTGAGATCCTTCCTATAACATGAGATGTGATATCCAATTCCTTCCCATTCCAAACCTGAGACCCTTCCTATTGGATGAGATGTGATATCCAACTCCTTCCCATTCCAACCCTGAGACCCTTCCTATACCATGAGATGTGATATCTCAATGCTTCTAATACCAAACCTGGGAACCGTCCTATAACATGAGATGTGATATCTCAATGTTTCTAATAAAAAACCTGAGACCCTTCCTATAACATGAGATGTGATATCCAATTCCTTCCCATTCCAAACCTGAGACCCTTCCTATTGGATGAGATGTGATATCCAAATCCTTCTCCTTCCAAACCTGAGACCCTTCCTTTAGCATGAGATGTGATATCCAAATACTTCCCATTCCAATCCTAAAACACTTCCTATAGCATGAGATGTGATATCTCAATGTTTCTAATAAAAAACCTGAGACCCTTCCTATAGCAAGAGATGTGATATCCAAATCCTTCCCATTCCAATCCTGAGACCCTTCCTGTATATAACATGAGATGTGATATCCAACTCCTTCCCATTCCAACCTGAGACCCTTCCTATAGCATGAGATGTGATATCCAACTCCTTACCATTCAAATCCTGAGACCCTCCCTATAACAAGAGATGTCATATCCAACTCCTTCCCATTCCAAACCTGAGACCCTTCCTATAACATGAGATGTGATATCCAACTCCTTCCCATTCCAAACCTGAGACCCTTCCGATAGCATGAGATGTGATATCTCAATGCTTCAAAAACCAAACATGAGAACCATCCTATAACAAGAGATGTGAAATCCAAATCCTTCCCTTCCCAAACCTGAGACTCTTCCTATAGCATGAGATGTGATATCTCAATGCTTCTACCAAACTTGAAACCCTTCCTATAGCATGAGATGTGATATCCAACTCCTTCCCATTCCAATCCTGAGACGCATCCTATAGCATGAGATGTGATATCACAATGCTTCTAATACCAAACCTGAGACCCGTCCTATAACATGAGATGTGATATCCAAATCCTTCCCCTTCCAAACCTGAGACCCTTCCTTTAGCATGAGATGTGATATCCAGCTCCACCCATTCCAATCCTGAGACCCTTCCGATAGCAGAGATGTGATATTTCAATGCTTATACCAAACCTGAGACCCTTCCCATAGCATGAGATGTGATATCCAACTCCTTCCCATTCCAATCCTGAGACCCTTCCTATAGCATGAGATGTGATATCTCAATGCTTCTAATACCAAACCTGAGATCCTTCCTATAACATGAGATGTGATATCCAACTCCTTCCCATTCCAATCCCGAGACCCTTCCTATAGCATGAGATGTGATATCTCAATGCTTCTAATACCAAACCTAAGGTCCTTCCTATAACATGAGATGTGATATCCAAATCCTTCCCATTCCAAACCTGAGACCCTCCCTTTAGCATGAGATGTGATATCCAACTCCTTCCCATTCCAATCCTGATACCCTTCTGATAGCATGAGATGTGATATCTCAATGCCTCTAATACCAAACCTGAGATCCTACCTCTAACATGAAATGTGATATCCAACTCCTTCCTTTTCCAAACCTGAGACCCTTCCTACAGCATGAGATGTGATATCCAAGTCCTTCCCATTCCAATCCTGAGACCCTTCCTATAACATGAGATGTGATATCCAACTCCTTCTATTCCAACCTGAGACCCTTCCTATAGCATGAGATGGGATATCCAACTCCTTCCAAATCCAATCCTGATACCCTTCCGATAGCATGAGATGTGATATCCCAATGCTTCTACAAAACCTGAGACCCATACCCTGGCATGAGATGTGATATCAAACTCCCGTCCTATACCATGAGACTTGATATCTCAATGCTTCTAATACCAAACCTGAGACCGTCCAATAACATGAGATGTGATAACCAAATCCTTCCCATTCCAATCCTGAGACCCTTCCGATAGCAGAGATGTGATATCTCAATGCTTATACCAAACCTAAGACCCTTCCGATAGCATGAGATGTGATATCTCAATGCTTCTAATACCAAACCTGAGATCCTTCCAATAACATGAGATATGATGTCCAAATCCCTCCCCTTCCAAACCTTAGACCATCCCTTTAGCATGAGATTTGATATCCAACTCCTTCCCATTCCAATCCTGAGACCCTTCTGATGGCATGAGATGTGATATCTCAATGCCTCTAAAACCAAACCTGAGATCCTACCTCTAACATGAAATGTGATATCCAACTCCTTCCCCTTCCAACCCTGAGAGCCTTCCTATAGAATGAGATGTGATATCCAAGTCCTTCCCATTCCAATCCTGAGACCCTTCCTATAACATGAGATGTGATATCCAACTCCTTCCCATTCCAATCATGAGACCCTCCCTATAGCTTGAGATGTGATATCCAACTCCTTCTCATTCCAATTCCGAGACCCGTCCTATACCATGAGACTTGATATCTCAATGCTTCAAATACCAAACCTGAGACCGGTCCTATAACATGAGATGTGATACCCAAATCCGTCCCCTTCCAATCCTGAGACCATTCCTATAGCATGAGGTGTGATATATCAATGCTTCTAATACCAAACCTGAGATCCTTCCTATGACATGAGATGTGATATCCAAATCCTTCCCATTCCAATCCTGAGACCCTTCCTATAGCAAGAGATGTGATATCCAAATCCTTCCCATTCCAATCCTGAGACCCTTCCTATAACATGAGATGTGATATTCAACTCCTTCCCATTCCAACCTGAGACACTTCCTATAGCATGAGAAGGGATATCCAACTCCTTCCCAATCCAATCCTGAGAACCTTCCGATAGCAGAGATGTGATATCTCAATGCTTATACCAAACCTGTGTCCCTTCCTATGGCATGAGATGTGATATCCAACTCCTTGCCATTCAAATCCTGAGACCCTTCCTATAGCATGAGATGTGATATCTCAATGCTTCTACCAAACCTGAGACCCTTCCTTTAGCATGAGATGTGATATCCAAATCCTTCACATTCCAATCCTGAGACCCTTCCTATAGCATGAGATGTGATATCTCAATGCTTCTAATACCAAACCTGAGATCCTTCCTATAACATGAGATGTGATATCCAATTCCTTCCCATTCCAAACCTGAGACCCTTCCTATTGGATGAGATGTGATATCCAACTCCTTCCCATTCCAACCCTGAGACCCTTCCTATACCATGAGATGTGATATCTCAATGCTTCTAATACCAAACCTGGGAACCGTCCTATAACATGAGATGTGATATCTCAATGTTTCTAATAAAAAACCTGAGACCCTTCCTATAACATGAGATGTGATATCCAATTCCTTCCCATTCCAAACCTGAGACCCTTCCTATTGGATGAGATGTGATATCCAAATCCTTCCCCTTCCAAACCTGAGACCCTTCCTTTAGCATGAGATGTGATATCCAAATACTTCCCATTCCAATCCTAAAACACTTCCTATAGCATGAGATGTGATATCTCAATGTTTCTAATAAAAAACCTGAGACCCTTCCTATAGCAAGAGATGTGATATCCAAATCCTTCCCATTCCAATCCTGAGACCCTTCCTGTATATAACATGAGATGGAATATCCAACTCCTTCCCATTCCAACCTGAGACCCTTCCTATAGCATGAGATGTGATATCCAACTCCTTACCATTCAAATCCTGAGACCCTCCCTATAACAAGAGATGTCATATCCAACTCCTTCCCATTCCAAACCTGATACCCTTCCTATAACATGAGATGTGATATCCAACTCCTTCCCATTCCAAACCTGAGACCCTTCCGATAGCATGAGATGTGATATCTCAATGCTTCAAAAACCAAACATGAGAACCATCCCATAACATGAGATGTGAAATCCAAATCCTTCCCTTCCCAAACCTGAGACTCTTCCTATAGCATGAGATGTGATATCTCAATGCTTCTACCAAACCTGAAACCCTTCCTATAGCATGAGATGTGATATCCAACTCCTTCCCATTCCAATCCTGAGACACATCCTATTGCATGAGATGTGATATCACAATGCTTCTAATACCAAACCTGAGACCCGTCCTATAACATGAGATGTGATATCCAAATCCTTCCCCTTCCAAACCTGAGACCCTTCCTTTAGCATGAGATGTGATATCCAGCTCCTCCCATTCCAATCCTGAGACCCTTCCGATAGCAGAGATGTGATATTTCAATGCTTATACCAAACCTGAGACCCTTCCCATAGCATGAGATGTGATATCCAACTCCTTCCCATTCCAATCCTGAGACCCTTCCTATAGCATGAGATGTGATATCTCAATGCTTCTAATACCAAACCTGAGATCCTTCCTATAACATGAGATGTGATATCCAACTCCTTCCCATTCCAATCCCGAGACCCTTCCTATAGCATGAGATGTGATATCTCAATGCTTCTAATACCAAACCTAAGGTCCTTCCTATAACATGAGATGTGATATCCAAATCCTTCCCATTCCAAACCTGAGACCCTCCCTTTAGCATGAGATGTGATATCCAACTCCTTCCCATTCCAATCCTGATACCCTTCTGATAGCATGAGATGTGATATCTCAATGCCTCTAATACCAAACCTGAGATCCTACCTCTAACATGAAATGTGATATCCAACTCCTTCCTTTTCCAAACCTGAGACCCTTCCTACAGCATGAGATGTGATATCCAAGTCCTTCCCATTCCAATCCTGAGACCCTTCCTATAACATGAGATGTGATATCCAACTCCTTCTATTCCAACCTGAGACCCTTCCTATAGCATGAGATGGGATATCCAACTCCTTCCAAATCCAATCCTGATACCCTTCCGATAGCATGAGATGTGATATCCCAATGCTTCTACAAAACCTGAGACCCATACCATGGCATGAGATGTGATATCAAACTCCCGTCCTATACCATGAGACTTGATATCTCAATGCTTTTAATACCAAACCTGAGACCGGTCCAATAACATGAGATGTGATATCCAAATCCTTCCCATTCCAATCCTGAGACCCTTCCGATAGCAGAGATGTGATATCTCAATGCTTATACCAAACCTAAGACCCTTCCGATAGCATGAGATGTGATATCCAAGTCCTTCCCATTCCAATCCTGAGACCCTTCCTATAACATGAGATGTGATATCCAACTCCTTCCCATTCCAATCATGAGACCCTCCCTATAGCTTGAGATGTGATATCCAACTCCTTCTCATTCCAATTCTGAGACCCGTCCTATACCATGAGACTTGATATCTCAATGCTTCAAATACCAAACCTGAGACCGGTCCTATAACATGAGATGTGATACCCAAATCCGTCCCCTTCCAAACCTTAGACCCTTCCTATAGCATGAGATGTGATATCTCATTGCTTCTAATACCAAACCTGAGACCCTTCCTATAACGAGATGGGATATCCAACTCCTTCCCATTCCAACCCTGAGACCCTTCAGATAGCAGAGATGTGATATCCAACTCCTTCCCATTCCACACCTGAGACCCTTCCGATAGCATGAGATGTGATAGCTGAATGCTTCTAATATCAAACCGAGACCCTCCCTATAGTATGAGATGTGAATTCTAAGTCCTTCCCATTCGTATCCTGAGACCCTTCCGATAGCAGAGATGTGATATCTCAATGCTTATACCAAACCTGATGACCCTTCCTATGGCATTAGATGTGATATCCAACTCCTTCCCATTCCAATCCTGAGTTCCTTCCTATAGCATGAGATGTGATATCTCAATGCTTCTATCAAACCTGATACCCTTCCTTTAGCATGAGATGTGATATTCAACTCCTTCCCATTCCAATCCTGAGACCCTTCCTATAACATGAGACGTGATATCCAACTCCTTCCCATTCCAATCCTGAGACTCCTCCTATAGCATGAGATGTGATATCTCAATGCTTCTAATACCAGACCTGGGACCGGTCCTATAACATGAGATATGATATCCAAATCCTTCCCCTTCCAAACCTGAGACCCTTCCTATAGCAAGAGATGTGATATCCAATTCCTTCCCATTCCAATCCTGAGACCCTTCCTATAACGAGATGTGATATCCAACTCCTTCCCATTCCAACCTGAGACCCTTCCTGTAGCATGAGAAGGGAGATCCAACTCCTTCCCATTCCAATCCTGAGACCCTTCCTATACCATGAGATGTGATATCTCAATGCTTCTAATACCAAACCTGGGACCCGTCCTATAACATGAGATACGTCCTATAACATGAGATATGATATCCAAATCCTTCCGCTTCCAAACCTGAGACCCTTCCTTTAGCATGAGATGTGATATCCAAATCCTTCCCATTCCAATACTGAAACCCTTCCTATAGCATGAGATGTCATATCTCAATGTTTCTAATAGAAAACCTGAGACCCTTCCTATAGCAAGAGTTGTGATATCCAAATCCTTCCCATTTCAATCTTGAGACCCTTCCTATAACATGAGATGTGATATCCAACTCCTACCCATTCCAACCTGAGACCCTTCCTATAGCATGAGAAGGGATATCCAATTCCTTCCCAATCCAATCCTTAGACCCTTCCGATAGCAGAGATGTGATATCTCAATGCTTATACCAAACCTGAGACCCTTCCTTTAGCATGAGATGTGATATCCAAATCCTTCACATTCCAATCCTGAGACCCTTCCTATAGCATGAGATGTGATATCTCAATGCTTCTAATACAAAACCTGAGACCTTCCTATAACATGAGATGTGATATCCAAGTCCTTCCCATTCCAATCCTGAGACCCTTCCTATAACATGAGATGTGATATCCAACTCCTTCTATTCCAACCTGAGACCCTTCCTATAGCATGAGATGGGATATCCAACTCCTTCCAAATCCAATCCTGATACCCTTCCGATAGCATGAGATGTGATATCCCAATGCTTCTACAAAACCTGAGACCCATACCATGGCATGAGATGTGATATCAAACTCCCGTCCTATACCATGAGACTTGATATCTAAATGCTTCTAATACCAAACCTGAGACCGGTCCAATAACATGAGATGTGATATCCAAATCCTTCCCCTTCCAAACCTTAGACCCTTCCTTTATCATGAGAAGTGATATCCAAGTCCTTCCCATTCCATTCCTGAGACCCTTGCTATAGCATGAGATGTGATATCTCAATGCTTCTAATACCAAACCTGAGACCCTTCCTATAACATGAGATGTGATATCCAAATCCTTCCCATTCCAATCCTGAGACCCTTCCGATAGCAGAGATGTGATATCTCAATGCTTATACCAAACCTGAGACCCTTCCGATAGCATGAGATGTGATATCTCAATGCTTCTAATACCAAACCTCAGATCCTTCCAATAACATGAGATGTGATATCCAACTCCTTCCCATTCCAATCCTGAGACCCTTCTGATGGCATGAGATGTCATATCTCAATGCCTCTAATACCAAACCTGAGATCCTACCTCTAACATGAGATGTGATATCAAACTCCTTCCCATTCCAAACCTGAGACCCTTCCGATAGCATGAGATGTGATATTTCAATGCTTCTAAAACCAAACATGAGAACCATCCTACAACATGAGATGTGAAATCCAAATCATTCCCTTTCCAAACCTGAGGCCCTTGCTATAGCTTGAGATGTGATATCAAACTCCTTCCCATTCAATGTGATATCCAACTCCTTCCCATTCCAATCCTGGGACCCTTCCTATACCATGAGATGTGATATTTCAATGCTTCTAATACCAAACCTGAGACCCGTCCTAAAACATGAGATTTGAGATCCAAATCCTTCCCCTTCCAGACCTGAGACCTTTCCTTTAGCATGAGATGTGATATCCAACTCCTTCCCATTCCAAACCTGAGACCCTTCCCATAGCATGAGATGTGATGTCTCAATGCTTCTAAAACCAAACATGAGAACCATCCTATAACATGATATGTGAAATCCAAATCCTTCCCTTTCCAAACCTGAGACCCTTCCTATAGCTTGAGATGAAATATCAAACTCCTTCCCATTCCAATCCTGAGATAGCTTGAGATGTGAGATCCAAATCCTTCCCCTTCCAAACCTGAGACCCTTCCTATAGCTTGATATGTGATATCAAACTCCTTCCCATTACAATCCTGAGATAGCTTGAGATGTGATATCCAACTCCATCCCATTCCAATCCTGAGACCCTTCCGATAGCATGAGATGTGATAGCTCAATGCTTCTAATATCAAAACTGAGACCCTCCCTATAGTATGAGATGTGAAATCTAAGTCCTTCACATTCCTATCCTGAGACCCTTCCGATAGCAGAGATGTGATATCTCAATGCTTATACCGAACCTGATGACCCTTCCTTTAGCATGAGATGTGATATTCAACTCCTTCCCATTCCAATCCTGAGACCCTTCCTATAACATGAGACGTGATATCCAACTCCTTCCCATTCCAAACCTGAGACCTTTCCTTTAGCATATGTGATATCCAACTACTTCCCATTCCAATCCTGAGACCCTTCCGATAGCATGAGATGTGATATCCAACTCCTTCCAATTCCAATACTGAGACCCTTCCAATAGCATATGTGGTATCTCAATGCTTCTAATATCAAAATTGAGACCCTCCCTATAACATGAGATGTGATATCCAACTCCTTCCCATTCCAATACTGAGACCCTTCCAATAGCATATGTGATATCTCAATGCTTCTAATATCAAAACTGAGACCCTCCCTATAACATGAGATGTGATATCCAACTCCTTCCCATTCCAATCGAGACCCTTCCTATAACATGAGATGTGATATCTCTATGCTTCTAATACCAAACCTGAGGCACTTCCCGTAGTATATGTGAAATCCAACTCCTTCCCATTCCAAACTTGTGACCCTTCCTGTAGCATGAAATGTGATTTTTCACCCCTTCCAATACCATACCCGAGACCATTCCCACAGCCTGAGATTTGAAATCTCATTTCTTCAAATACCAAACCCGAGACCGTTCCGATAGGAGGTGATTTGATATCTCAGTGCTTCTAATACCAAACCTGAGACCCTCCCTATAACAAGAGATATCATATCCAACTCCTTCCCATTCCAATCCTGAGACTCTTCCTATAGCATGACATGTGATATCGAACTTCCCATTCAAATCCTGAGATTCAGACCTCCCCGTCTAACCTCACCACTCCTAGCTCCCGGATTGATAATGCACTCCTGCTGTGTCTTCTCTCCCTTCTTCTGCTTCCTTTTCTCTCTCCTTCCTCATGTGCCCTAGGTCAGGCTCCTTCTACACCTCCGCAAGGATTACTGATTATACCCCTCCCCACTCTCAACTCTCACTCAGTTAACACTCATCTGACATCTGCCATTTCCTGGAAGAACCTGACCTTGATGTCCTTGGTCTAACCGAGACATGGATGACGGCCAGCGCTGTCTCGAGCTCTGACACTTTCCTCCCTGATGACAAGTTCCTCTCCATGCCCAGATCCAACCGTTCTTGAGGGGGAGTATCCTTGATTCCTGTAGTAAATTGCTTTCCTTTGCAGGCCGACTCCTCTCACGAATGCCTTGTCTGCATGCATTCTCTTTCCTGGCCATTCTCTCACCGTGGCTATTTGCCTACCCCCTTCCTCTCTCAGTGGATGGACTTCTCCATCCTAGCCTCCTACCACTCAACTCCGCCTACTTGGAGAATTCAAAATGAACCTGTATGCTTCCTGACCTGGACTTTTACGAGATCTGCAACTCTTCATGTCTCTGGCCCTACACACTGCAGGGAATACTCAGGATTTTCTGATCTCAGACATCCCCCTATGTAACCCTCTCAACAATCCTCTCCCGTGGTGATCAAGGTCTCATCTCCAAAGAAGGCTAATTACCAGCTGTTCCTCCTCATTGGAGTTCTCCCTTTCTGTCCCTGCTCTCTGCACCGTTTCGCTTTGCAAACACTCGCTTCCCTGCGCTCTGGTTTAGACGCTTTTCCTTCTTCCTTTCTGTGCTTGTTCTCTGCATCGTTTCGCGTTGCAGAGAACAACTCGCTTCCCAGCTCTCTGGTTTAGACGTGTGTTCCCTGCCTTCTCTCCTCTTCCCGCTGCCTTCAAATCAACAAATGAGCTTCAAAAGATACACGGTGCTCAGAATGCTTTATAACACCCATTATTCAAGATATAGCTGTAACCCGCTAGACGTATTGAAAAGTGCTAAAAACTAGCAAAAATAGCTAGAAAATGTTCTTTCCTCGCGTTTTGGTAAATACGAATTCTGGTGGATTCCCATTTTGTACTCTGTTCGTGCATTTGTTCAGTCGAATCCTGATGTTTTTAACCACTCGTCACCCATACAAGGGGGGGATCAAAATCTACTGTTCACAGGCTGAATGTATACTGCTGAAATCGTCAATGCATTATCGGGTAAACCGACTGTTCTGGAAAGTGTATTTGCCATCTGTTATTCCAGTCAGCATGTTTTCATCGTCCCTTCTTGTTTCAAGGCTGCACTCCCGTGGTGATCACATCCTCCTCTCCAGAGCAGGCTAACTACCAGCTGCTCCTCCTCAGAGGCGTTCCACCTTTCTGTCCCTGCTCCCTGCACCGTTTCGCGTTGCATGTACTCGCTTCCCAGCTCTCTGGTTTAGATGCGTGTTCCCTGCCTTCTCTCCTCTTCCTACAGCCTTCCAATGAGCTCCACAAGATAGTGTTCAGAATGCTTTATAACCCCATTATTCAACATATAGCTGTAACCCGCTAGACGTAGAAACGTGCTAAAAACTAGCAAAAATAGCTAGAAAATGTACTTCCCTCGCGTTTTTGTAAATGCGAATTCTGGTGGGTTCCCATGTTGTATGTACTGTGTCCGTGCGTTTGTGTCGAATCCTGAAGTTTTTAACCACTGTTCTCCCATACTAGGGAGGGGGGGTCAACATCTACTGCTGTTCACAGGCTGAATGAATACGGCTGAAATCTTCAAGGCATTGTTAAGACGGATTTCTGAACTCTGTCCTGGTGGCGCAGAGGTTCAGAAGGCCAACCTAATTACTTGGAACAGGGTAACCTCTGGACAAGCCAGACCAATCAAGGTAGCGATCGCGGCGGTCAAGACTAGGTCTCAAGAGGGGTGAGGGTGACTGAAAGCCCGCAATGAGCACACAAAGCAAGAGCGCTTACAAACTACTCCAAACAGTTGTTTATATCAAAAATAGATACACATTTATTATAAGGCCTTGAAACTAATAACCACAGTAAAAGCAGCAATATACAACGATATTAAACCAACACATACACTATCCACCCAATATATATACAGAATACACAGTTTCACAGCATTAGCAGCACGAAATATGTTATCCACCTGCAGGGGAAGGAAAACAGGCAGTGCGAACCAATGCGAGTGATATGTCCGCCTTCTGAGGCCCCTAACTGGATGGTAGTCCAATCCCTACGAAGAGTGGAGCCTAGCGCTCAAAAGTACCTGCACACGCCGGTGCCAATGGGCAGAAGGTGAAGCTCTTCGGAGGACGTTGAACAGCTCTGTAGGGAGCTCTAATGAAGGAGAACATGGTCCGCGACTCTAGCGCAGCCTCCACTGTGAGGCAGAAGCAGGGCGCGAGTACGGACAAGGGGTGCTGTATTTACAGCGGGGAAAAGCAAGAGGCACTGCAGGAGGGCGACCAGATCCTAGCTAATCTACTCACCGGTCCCCGAAGCAAGCAGGCCCGAGCTCCTCCTCGATAGATGCAGCTTCTGGCAGGTTCTGAAGAGCAGGGAACGTCTCGTCGTCGTGCAGAGTAAAAAGACGTCCCGATCGAAGAAACAAGCACAGTTTTGTCGCCACAGCAGGGCAACGGAACGGCCGGGTGTATTCAAGACAAACGAGCACTGCTCACCTCTAGCTTAGGACTGCTAAGCAAACGAAGCGTGTGAGCATGCCCCGGACTCAGAATACCACCCAACCTGTCGGCGATTACAGAGCAGGCCTCCTTAGTAAGCTGGTCAGTCAACTGGATGGCCCAGAGACACTTCCGAAGGCTTACAGCAGGAGTTGATGAAGGTGCCGGGAATAGCTGGTCCTGCTATTCCAATAGGTCGAAGCGCCAGTACAGGCCTTCTTGTTCGATCTTAGGTGGAAAGGGCTTCACCGGACGACAGCAATGAGGAGCAGAAGTTCTTCAGGGGGTCACCAGCGATTCCTCGGTCCAGCCTCGTGTTCGCAGGATACTTGGCTCCTGTATCCCTGGGTTCGTAAGAACTCAGGAGATCGACATGGCAGTGGTGTTTCCAGCTCCCTCTTATCCACGGTTCCCTTCGCGCCAAAACGGAGGGGAGCCAATGGGAGATCCGCTCATCAACACACATACCATACGTGGACCAATCACGGACCACAGTGGTCCCAGGCATTCACACCACCCTAGACTCTCTGGCACCCAGGATGTGTATTGGGACCAGACAGCCCATCCCACATCCTGGGGGCACTCAAACGACATGTAGAAGCCCGCGAACGCAACCGTGTTTCGCGGGAAACTACATGCCCAAATAAGGAAGGCCCCGGGTCGCCTGACCCGGGGGAAGGTAAAGGGAGCAAGACGGACAGTGGACTAGACAAAGGAGCCTCGTGGTCCGGCCATTTTGTGTAGCCGGGCCACCCTTTTGTGTTCGCGGCAAAAACGTGCTCAGAACGGCAAAAGGAGCTCAAAATAAACCAAATGATCGCTGCCACCAGCCCAGTCCCTGAATGACTTGCACCGATCCAAAAACCATCCTATAAGAGTGTCTAGGGTCTGTAGAAGGCTAGAGACCCAAGAGAGCTGTAACTTAGCTTACAGTGCCCTCTTGTGTCGTGTTGCACTAAAATGGCGACACGATAAAAGAAACTACGGGAAACAGCGTTCCCCGGTACTGACTGTCTTAAGGGCATGTCAGTTTCCCCGTAAGAAAGGAGCGAAAGCCCAGAGGAGTACAGCAGAAGGCTGCACTTCTCTGGCAAAGTCAAGAAAACAGGTTGAAAACAATAGCAAAAAGTTTAGGGGTTGCCACATGGAAGGAAAGTTCCCTACAATAACGAAATCTTTCCTAACACTCGCCCCTCCCAGACTATGGACAGGGGGAACTAATCCACCCCTGGATGAGTCTCTTGTTCAGGTCGGTAAAACATTCTGGACAACCCATCAGCATTGCTATGTTGGACACCTGGCCTATGCTCAATAGTGAAGTCGAAGCCTTGTAGACTTATGGACCACCTAAGCAACTTTGGATTCTCCCCCTTCATGTTCATTAGCCACTTTAACGGCTTATGGTCAGTCTGCACAGTGAAGTGGGTCCCATAGAGGTAGGGCCGCAGCTTCCTTAGGGCCCACACAACAGAGAAACATTCTTTCTCTACCGTGGACCATCTGAGCTCTCTGTCCTTAAGCTGGCGACTAATAAAACCGATAGGGTGTTCCTTACCCTTCTCATCTACTTGTGATAGTACAGCTCCTATCCCAGTGTCAGAGGCATCCGTCTGCACGATAAAAGGTCTTTGATAATCAGGGGCCCTGAGCACAGGGGCCTGGCACAAGGAGTCTTTCAAGCCATTGAAGGCCTTCTCACACTCGTCAGTCCAAGTTACCTTCTTGGGTTTCTTCGGAGTTGTGAGGGCAGTCAGAGGAGCAGCTATGGTGCCATAGTCTGCCATAAAATTGCGGTAATAACCCGTGAGTCCTAAGAAGGCTCTCACTTGGGTTTGTGTAGTGGGGGTAGGCCAGTCTTGTACTGCTTGTACTTTACTGGGGAGAGGCTGTATCCTTCCTCCACCTACTTCATGCCCAAGGTAAACCACTGAGCCTTGTCCAATCTGGCATTTACTCGCCTTTATGGTCAAGTGGGCTTTCTGAAGAGCCTGGAGCACAATCCCGAGGTGTTTCACATGGTCTTCCCAGGTGGCACTGAAAACTGCTATATCGTCCAGATATGCAAGACAGAATTCGTCCAACCCATTCAACACATGATTCACAAGCCTCTGGAAAGTGGCAGGTGCATTCTTCAATCCGAACGGCATTACCCGGAATTGGTAAAGCCCGTCGGGAGTTGAAAATGCTGTCTTCTCCTTGGCATGTTCTGCTAAAGCTATTTGCCAATAGCCCGCAGTCAGGTCAAACGTGCTGAGGTACTTGGAGGCACCCAAGGTATCCACCAGCTCGTCAGTTCGAGGCAAGGGGTGAGCGTCTGTCTTGGTGACAGCATTCAGAGCCCTGTAATCCACGCAGAACCTCAATTCAGAAGTGCCTGCTTTTGGAAACAACACCACAGGACTGGACCAAGGACTACTAGAGGGTTCAATCACCCCAAGGTCTAACATCTTGTTGACCTCGGTCTTAATATAAGACCGTACTTTATCCGACATCCTGTATCCCCTACTTTTGGTAGGTACACTGTCTCCTGTGTCAATGTTATGTTTGCACCAAGGTGTCAAACCAGGCGACTGTGAAAACAGGGGGGAAAACTGCCTAAGCAAACTTTTCACCTCAGCCTGCTGATCAGAAGTCAGGTGAGGGGCCACTCGGACACCCTCAACGGAGCTATCTGAAGGACCGCTTTGGAACAGGTCGGGAAGAGGTTCTGACTCCTCTTCCTCAACGTCTGACGCCAGTAGCAGTGCTGCGATTTCGACTCTTGGGACGAAAGCCTTCAGCCTATTTACGTGGAACACTTTTGGAGCCTGTCCAGGCCTTCCAAGGTCCACTAAATAGTTCACCTCACCCAGGGGCTCCACCACTGTGTAAGGGCCTGACCATTTGTCCTGTAAAGCGCGAGGCCTTATAGGGTTCATGATCAGGACTTGCTGACCAGGGGTAAAGTGAATTAAGGAAGCTTTCTGGTCGTACCAATGTTTCACCAGCGCTTGTCCGGCCTTCAACTTTTCACTAGCCAAGCCCATCAGGAGTACCATCCGTTTTCTGAGCCCTAGCACATAGTCAACTACATTGGTAGTAACAGGGGGAGGGGGCATCTCCCATCCCTCTTTGACGATGGCTAAGGGTCCCCGTACGGGATGACCGAACAGAAGTTCGAAGGGGCTGAAGCCAACACCCTCCTGTGGTACCTCTCTGTAGGCAAACAACAAGCATGGTAAAAGAAGGTCCCATTTCCTCCTCTGGGGCTCCTCCAGAGCCCCAATCATGCTCTTTAGCGTTCTGTTGAAACGCTCCACCAGACCATTGGTCTGGGGGTGGTATGCAGAAGAGAACTTGTAGGTGACCCCACATTCTTTCCACATAGCCTGCATATACTTCGACATAAAGTTGCTGCCACGATCTGACACAACTTCTTTAGGGAAGCCAACCCTAGTAAATATGCCGAGTAACGCTTTTGCAACTGACTTGGCAGTTACAGTCTTTAATGGGATGGCCTCAGGATACCTGGTTGCATGGTCGACCAGCACCAGGATAAACCTATTGCCTGAGGATGTTTGCGGGTCAAGGGGACCAACGATGTCGATCCCTACCCTTTCAAATGGTACCCCCACAACTGGGAGCGGTACCAACGGAGCTTGGATTGTCGCGCCAACCTTACCAGACAACTGGCAGGAGGCACAACTCCTGCAGTGACTTTCTACTTGCACCCCCATCTTGGGCCAGTAGAAGTGCATAGATAACCTTTGCTTGGTCCTCTTCATTCCAAGGTGACCAGCAAGGGGAACTTCATGCGCCAACTGCAGGAGGAAGGGTCTAACAGAAAGGGGAACCACCAACCTCCTATGGTCTCCTTCTGTAGACTCTGTGGGCTCACTGTACAGGAGTCCACCTTCCCAATAAATCCGATGCTTCCCAGGAGGTTCACCCTCAAGCTGGGAGCAGGCCTGTCTCCTTAGGCCTTCCAGAGATGGGCACTCACGTTGGCCCTTACTGACGTCGTCCCTATCAGGACCTCCTTCAACTAACAAGTCTTTTAGTTCAGGATGGTCGTTGGGGTCGAACACTTCAGGCATCGCCACCTCCTCGTCAGGCTCGGGCGATTGACCAACTCCCTCCACCGCAGTGGTAGGCGAGCTCGGGGGAATATTCTCTTTCCCCCGTCGGAACTTGTTGACTCCTTTCGCCTTGGGTTTCCCCTTCGGCTGGGGCGGCGTATTGGACTTGGCCAATGCTGCCCGTGCTTGAGACCGTGTGTAGGGTCTTTCGGCAGTGTCTCCTACGAGCCCTAGAGCTCTGAGATCATTGCCCAACAAGACCTTTCCCGGGACGTTTCTCTGAATGCTCACTGGAATCCTAACTGCTGTACCATTTAAAGTTAGATTAACAGGGATCACGGGAAACATACGGAGGGGGCCGTCAGCCAACTTAGTGGGCATCAGAGTAGCTCTGGCAACTTCCTCTGAGTCTACCAAGGTAGAATCCACTACAGTTCGACTGCACCCACTATCCCTAAGAGCTGGAGTATCCACTCCATTGATCAGCACACTGTCTTTAAAGTAGTGCTTGGTATTATCTGGAATCCTAGCATACGCCTCTGCGACTTTAGGCTCCCAGGAACCCAGGGACACTAAAACTACCTCAGCCTCTATTCCGCTGGGAAATGAGTCTGAGGAGAAGGATGCTCCTGTAATCTCTTCTTCCTCGTAGGAGGAGAAGGCCAGATTAGCGGAGTGGACCCCCAAAGGTCTAACCTTACAACGGGGATCCCCCTTCACATGGTCAGTTGCTCCACAAGAAAAACAAGCCCCATTGGGTCTGTTTACGTAGGGAGGCTTATTATAACCAGAGTTCTGTTTCGGAGGCGAACCTCCACTACCCTGTGAGTTCTCGGATGGCTTACCCTTATTTTTCTTTTTGTGGCCCTTATGGGAAGATGATTTAGCAGATTCCCCACCCTCCATATCTTTGGTCTTTTTCCCTTCCTCCTGCTTACCAGGATGAGTTTTGTCCTTATGGGACACTCGATGTGACACCCATAAGTCTGCTGCAATGGCCAGCTTCTTAGGATCTATCTCCTTCGAATCGGCCAAATGCTGCTTAAGCTCCGGGGAAGAAGAAGCAAAAATGTGTTCCAGCATGACCAGATTGATCATGCCTTCGAAGGTAGAAACCTTATAACCTTCAACCCAGCCAGTTAAGTTTTTTAGGGACTCAGCTACATACGACACCCAAGTACCACCTTCCTTTTTCTTATACTCTCTAAACCTTTTCAAATATTGGGTCGGAGTCTTCCCAAACTTTAAAATGAGAGTCTGCTTCAACATTGCAAAATCAGCGCGCTCAGCCTTCGACATTTCCATAATGGCACTGCAACCAGAATGGGGCAGTCTGCTGAGTAACCATGCAATCTTATCCGCATTATCAACCTCTTGAACCTCGCATGCATACTCAAACGCATTTAACCAGTCCATAATGTCATTTCGTTCCTCATACACACTGAGCAGATCTTTTGGAAACCGTGGATGAGAGGAAGCCCCAGAACCATGTCCAGGACCCTTGGACCCATTTGCGAACTGAAGCTTGGCCAGTTCCAACTGGTGATCCCTGTCTTTTTGTTTTTCTGCCTGGTCGATTTTCAGTTTGGCTATGCTGAATTCAAGCTCCTGCTGCCTAAACCGCAGCTCTTGCTTCTTGAATTCAAGCATAGCCTCCCCATCAACACTGGCAGAGGAAACGTTAGACATTACATCCTCCCTGTCCTCGTGGTCGTGATGGATCAGTGCAGCGGCAGAACCGTCGGTTCTGCCAGTGAGAGCAGCCCCACCACCTTCTGCACTGTCCTCGGAAGTTATAGCGTCAAGCTGCGCTTCTTGCCACGCCACGATTCTCTGGATCATTTCCAATTTAGTGCCTTGAGAGGAAACCCCTCTCTCCGCACACATCTTCTTCAATGTTTCAGATTTCGAAGCATTTAAGGTTAATAAAGTATTCGTTTCCATACTGTTGATAGGACTATGGCCTTTTTAACGTTATATTCAATACTTTACTGCGTGTCCTGGTTGGAATAACCTGAAAACGCCTTAGCTCGTGCGCAACACTGGATACCTTCAGTCGTATCCCACCGCTGTACACCAATTTGTTAAGACGGATTTCTGAACTCTGTCCTGGTGGCGCAGAGGTTCAGAAGGCCAACCTAATTACTTGGAACAGGGTAACCTCTGGACAAGCCAGACCAATCAAGGTAGCGATCGCGGCGGTCAAGACTAGGTCTCAAGAGGGGTGAGGGTGACTGAAAGCCCGCAATGAGCACACAAAGCAAGAGCGCTTACAAACTACTCCAAACAGTTGTTTATATCAAAAATAGATACACATTTATTATAAGGCCTTGAAACTAATAACCACAGTAAAAGCAGCAATATACAACGATATTAAACCAACACATACACTATCCACCCAATATATATACAGAATACACAGTTTCACAGCATTAGCAGCACGAAATATGTTATCCACCTGCAGGGGAAGGAAAACAGGCAGTGCGAACCAATGCGAGTGATATGTCCGCCTTCTGAGGCCCCTAACTGGATGGTAGTCCAATCCCTACGAAGAGTGGAGCCTAGCGCTCAAAAGTACCTGCACACGCCGGTGCCAATGGGCAGAAGGTGAAGCTCTTCGGAGGACGTTGAACAGCTCTGTAGGGAGCTCTAATGAAGGAGAACACGGTCCGCGACTCTAGCGCAGCCTCCACTGTGAGGCAGAAGCAGGGCGCGAGTACGGACAAGGGGTGCTGTATTTACAGCGGGGAAAAGCAAGAGGCACTGCAGGAGGGCGACCAGATCCTAGCTAATCTACTCACCGGTCCCCGAAGCAAGCAGGCCCGAGCTCCTCCTCGATAGATGCAGCTTCTGGCAGGTTCTGAAGAGCAGGGAACGTCTCGTCGTCGTGCAGAGTAAAAAGACGTCCCGATCGAAGAAACAAGCACAGTTTTGTCGCCACAGCAGGGCAACGGAACGGCCGGGTGTATTCAAGACAAACGAGCACTGCTCACCTCTAGCTTAGGACTGCTAAGCAAACGAAGCGTGTGAGCATGCCCCGGACTCAGAATACCACCCAACCTGTCGGCGATTACAGAGCAGGCCTCCTTAGTAAGCTGGTCAGTCAACTGGATGGCCCAGAGACACTTCCGAAGGCTTACAGCAGGAGTTGATGAAGGTGCCGGGAATAGCTGGTCCTGCTATTCCAATAGGTCGAAGCGCCAGTACAGGCCTTCTTGTTCGATCTTAGGTGGAAAGGGCTTCACCGGACGACAGCAATGAGGAGCAGAAGTTCTTCAGGGGGTCACCAGCGATTCCTCGGTCCAGCCTCGTGTTCGCAGGATACTTGGCTCCTGTATCCCTGGGTTCGTAAGAACTCAGGAGATCGACATGGCAGTGGTGTTTCCAGCTCCCTCTTATCCACGGTTCCCTTCGCGCCAAAACGGAGGGGAGCCAATGGGAGATCCGCTCATCAACACACATACCATACGTGGACCAATCACGGACCACAGTGGTCCCAGGCATTCACACCACCCTAGACTCTCTGGCACCCAGGATGTGTATTGGGACCAGACAGCCCATCCCACATCCTGGGGGCACTCAAACGACATGTAGAAGCCCGCGAACGCAACCGTGTTTCGCGGGAAACTACATGCCCAAATAAGGAAGGCCCCGGGTCGCCTGACCCGGGGGAAGGTAAAGGGAGCAAGACGGACAGTGGACTAGACAAAGGAGCCTCGTGGTCCGGCCATTTTGTGTAGCCGGGCCACCCTTTTGTGTTCGCGGCAAAAACGTGCTCAGAACGGCAAAAGGAGCTCAAAATAAACCAAATGATCGCTGCCACCAGCCCAGTCCCTGAATGACTTGCACCGATCCAAAAACCATCCTATAAGAGTGTCTAGGGTCTGTAGAAGGCTAGAGACCCAAGAGAGCTGTAACTTAGCTTACAGTGCCCTCTTGTGTCGTGTTGCACTAAAATGGCGACACGATAAAAGAAACTACGGGAAACAGCGTTCCCCGGTACTGACTGTCTTAAGGGCATGTCAGTTTCCCCGTAAGAAAGGAGCGAAAGCCCAGAGGAGTACAGCAGAAGGCTGCACTTCTCTGGCAAAGTCAAGAAAACAGGTTGAAAACAATAGCAAAAAGTTTAGGGGTTGCCACATGGAAGGAAAGTTCCCTACAATAACGAAATCTTTCCTAACAGGCATTATCAGCTTTCCTGACTGTTTTGGAACGTGTATTTGCCATCTGTTAATGCAGTCGCCCTTTGTTCATCGTTCCTTCTAGTTTACAGGCTGCACTCCCCTAGTGATCACATTCTTCTCTCCTATGCAGGCTAACTACCAGCTGCTCCTCCTCATAGGTGTTCATCCTATCTGTCCCTGCTCCCTGCACCGTCTCGCGTTGCATGTACTCGCTTCCCAGCTCTCTGGTTGAGATGCGTGTTCCCTGCCTTCTCTCCTCTTGCTACAGCCTTCCAATTTGCTCCACAAGATACAGTGTTCAGAATGCTTTATAACACCCATTATTCAACATATAGCTGTAACCCGCTAGACGTATTGAAACGTGCTAAAAACTAGCAAAAACAGCTAGAAAATGTACTTCCCTCGCGTTTTGGTAAATGCAGGGTACACACGTCTAAACCAGAGAGCAGGTAAGCGAGCATTTCAGCAGTATAAATTCAGCCTGTGAACAACACATTTTGACCCTCCCTTGTATGGGAGAAGAGTGGTTCAAAAGACCAGGATTCGACTGAACAAACGCACGAACAGAGTACAAAATGGGAATCCACCAGAATTCGCATTTACCAAAACGCGAGGAAAGTACATTTTCTAGCTGTTTCTGCTCGTTTTTAGCACGTTTCAATACGTCTAGCGGGTTACAGCTATATGTTGAATAATGGGTGTTATAAAGCATTCTGAACACTATATCTTGTGGAGCTCGTTGGAAGGCTGTAGGAAGAGGAGAGAAGGCAGGGAACACGCATCTAAACCAGAGAGCTGGGAAGCGAGTACATGCAACGCGAAACGGTGCAGGGAGCAGGGACAGAAAGGATGAACGCCTATGAGGAGGAGCAGCTGGTAGTCAGCCTGCTCTGGAGAGGAGAATGTGATCACCAGGGGAGTGCAGCCTGTAAAGTACAAGGGACGATGAACACAGGACGACTGCATTAACAGATAGCAAATACACGTTCCAAAACAGTCAGGAAAGCTGATAATGCCTTGAAGATTTCAGCCGTATACATTCAGCCTGTGAACGTTGACCCCCCCCCCCCTTGTATGGGAGAACAGTGGTTAAAAACTTCGGGATTCGACAACAAACGCACGGACAGTACATACATGGGAACCCATCAGAATTAGCATTTACGAAAACGCGAGGAAAGTACATTTTCTAGCTGTTTTTGCTAGTTTACAGCACGTTTCAATACGTCTACCGGGTTACGGCTATATGTTGAATAATGGGTGTTATAGAGCATTCTGAGCACTGTGTATCTTTTGGAGCTCATTTTTTGATTTGAAGGCAGCGGGAAGAGGAGAGAAGGCAGGGAACACGCGTCTAAACCAGAGAGCTGGGAAGCGAGTACTTGCAACGCGAAAAGGGCAGAATAGAAGAAGGCCTCTGAGAAGGAAAAGCGTCTAAACCAGAGAGCAGGGAAGCGAGTGTTTGTAATGCGAAACGGTGCAGGGAGCAGGGACAGAAAGGGAGAACTCCTCTGAGGAGGAACAGCTGGCAGCCTTCTTTGGAGATGAGAACTTGATCACCACGGGAGAGGATTGTTGAGAGGGTTACAGAGGGGGAGGTCTGAGATCAGAAAATCCTGAGTATTCCCTGCAGTGTGTAGGGCCAGCGACATGAAGAGTTGCAGATCTCGTAAAAGTCCAGGTCAGGAAGCATACAGGTGCATGTTGAATTCTCCAAGTAGGCGGAGTTGAGTGGTAGGAGGCTAGGATGGAGAAGTCCATCCACTGAGAGAGGAAGGGGGTAGGCAAATAGCCACGGTAAGAGAATGGCCAGGAGAGAATGCATGCAGACAAGGCATTCGTGACAGTAGTCGGCCTGCAAAGGAAATGAATTTACTACAGGAATCAAGGATAAGCATTGAGATATCACATCTCATGCTATAGGAAGGGTCTCAGGATTGGAATGGGAAGGACTTAGATATCACATATCATGCTATAGGGAAGGTCTCAGTTTGGTATTAGAAGCATTGAGATATCACATCTCATGCTATCTGAAGTGTCTCAGGATTGGAATGGGAAGGAGCTGGATATCACATCTCATGCTAAAGGAAGGGTCTCAGGTTTGGAACGGGAAGGAGTTGGATATCACATCTCATGTTATAGGAAGGGTCTCAGGTTTGGTATAAACATTGAGATATCACATCTCTGCTATCGGAAGTGTCCCAGGATTGGAATGGGAAGGAGTTGGATATCCCATCTCATGTTATAGGACGGGTCTCAGGTTTTTTATTAAAATCATTGAGATATATTGCATGCTGTAGGAAGGGTCTAAGGATTGGAATGGGAAGGACTTGGATATCACATCTCATGCTATAGATAGGCTCTCAGGTTTGGAAAGTGAAGGAGTTGGATATCACATTTCATGTTAGAGGAAGGATCTCAGGTTTGGTATTAGAGGCATTGAGATATCACATCTCAGGCTATAGGAAGGGTCTCAGGATTGGAATGGGAAGGAGTTGGATATCACATCTCATGCTATAGGAAGGGTCTCAGGATTGGAATGGGAAGGAGTTGTATATGACATCTCATGCCGTAGGGAGGGTCTCAGGTTTGGTATAAACATTGAGATATCACATCTCTGCTATCGAAAGGGTCTCAGGATTGGAATGGGAAGGAGTTGGATATCCCATCTCATGTTATAGGAAGAGTCTCAGGTTTGGTATTAGAAGCATTGAGATATCACATCTCATGCTATAGGAAGTGTCTCAGGATTGGAATGGGAAGGACTTGGGTATCACATCTCATGCTATAGGGAGGGTCTCAAGTTTGATATTAGAAGCATTGAGATATCACATCTCATGCTATAGGAAGGGTCTCAGGATTGGAATGGGAAGGAGTTGGATATCACATCTCATGCTATAGGAAGGGTCTCAGGTTTGGTATAAGCAGTGAGATATCACATCTCATGCTATAGGAAGTGTCTCAGGATTGGAATGGGAAGGAGTTGGATATCACATCTCATGTTATAGGAAGGATCTCAGGTTTGGTATAAGCATTGAGATATCACATCTCTGCTATCGGAAGGGTCTCAGGATTGGAATGGGAAGGAGTTGGATATTCCCATCTCATGTTATAGGAAGGGTCTCAGGTTTGGTATTAGAAGCATTGAGATATCACATCTCATGCTATAGGAAGGGTCTCAGGATTGGAATGGGAAGGACTTGGATATCACATCTCATGCTATAGGGAGGGTCTCAAGTTTGATATTAGAAGCATTGAGATATCACATCTCATGCTATAGGAAGGGTCTCAGGATTGGAATGGGAAGGAGTTGGATATCACATCTCATGATAAAGGAAGGGTCTAAGGTTTGGAAGGGGAAGGATTTGGATATCACATCTCATGTTATAGGACGGGTCTCAGGTTTGTTATTAGAAGCATTGAGATATCAAGTCTCATGGTATAGGAAGGGTCTCAGAATTGGAATGGGAAGGAGTTGGATATCACATCTCAAGCTATAGGAAGGGTCTCAGGATTAGAATGGGAAGGAGTTTGATATCACATCTCATGCCATAGTATGGGTCTCAGGTTTGGTAGAAGCATTGGGATATCATATCTTATGCTATCAGAAGAGTCTCAGGATTGGAATGGGAAGGAGTTGGATATCACATCTCATGCTAAAGGGAGGGTCTCAGGTTTGGAAGATAAGGATTTGGATATCACATCTCATGTCATAGGAAGGATCTCAGGTTTGGTATTAGAAGTATTGAGATATCACATCATGCTATCGGAAGGATCTCAGGTTTGGTATAGAAGCATTGAGATATCACATCTTATGCTATCAGAAGGGTCTCAGGATTGGAATGGGAAGGAGTTGGATATCACATCTCATGCTAAAGGGAGGGTCTCAGGTTTGGAAGGCGAAGGATTTGGATATCACATCTCATGTTATCGGAAGGATCTCAGGTTTGGTATTAGAAGTATTGAGATATCACATCTCATGCTATAGGAAGGGTCTCAGGATTGGAATGGGAAGGAGTTGGATATCACATATGCTAAAGGAAGGGTCTCAGGTTTGGTAGAAGCATTGAGATATCATATCTTATGCTATCAGAAGGGTCTCAGGATTGGAATGGGAAGGAGTTGGATATCACATCTCATGCTAAAGGGAGGGTCTCAGGTTTGGAAGGCGAAGGATTTGGATATCACATCTCATGTTATCGGAAGGATCTCAGGTTTGGTATTAGAAGTATTAAGATATCACATCTCATGCTATAGGAAGGGTCTCAGGATTGGAATGGGAAGGAGTTGGATATCACATCTCATGCTAAAGGAAGGGTCTCAGGTTTGGTAGAAGCATTGAGATATCACATCTCATGCTATAGGAAGGGTCTCAGGATTGGAATGGGAAGGACTTAGATATCACATATCATGCTATAGGGAGGGTCTCAGTTTTGATATTAGAAGCATTGAGATATCACATCTCATGCTATCGGAAGTGTCTCAGGATTGGAATGGGAAGGAGCTGGATATCACATCTCATGCTAAAGGAAGGGTCTCAGGTTTGGAACGGGAAGGAGTTGGATATCACATCTCATGTTATAGGAAGGGTCTCAGGTTTGGTATAAACATTGAGATATCACATCTCTGCTATCAGAAGTGTCTCAGGATTGGAATGGGAAGGAGTTGGATATCCCATCTCATGTTATAGGACGGGTCTCAGGTTTTTTATTAGAATCATTGAGATATCATATTGCATGCTTTAGGAAGGGTCTAAGGATTGGAATGGGAAGGACTTGGATACAACATCTCATGCAATAGATAGGCTCTCAGGTTTGGAAAGTGAAGGAGTTGGATATCACATTTCATGTTAGAGGAAGGATCTCAGGTTTGGTATTAGAGGCATTGAGATATCACATCTCAGGCTATAGGAAGGGTCTCAGGATTGGAATGGGAAGGAGTTGGATATCACATCTCATGCTATAGGAAGGGTCTCAGGTTTGGTATAAGCATTGAGATATCACATCTCATGCTATAGAAAGGGTCTCAGGATTGGAATGGAAGGAGTTGGATATCACATCTCATGTTATAGGAAGGATCTCAGGTTTGGTATTAGAAGCATTGAGACATTACATCTCATGCTATAGGAAGGGTCTCAGGATTGGAATGGGAAGGAGTTGGATATCACATCTCATGCTATAGGAAGGGTCTCAGGATTGGAATGGGAAGGAGTTGAATATGACATCTCATGCCGTAGGAAGGGTCTCAGGTTTGGTATAAACATTGAGATATCACATCTCTGCTATCAAAAGGGTCTCAGGATTGGAATGGGAAGGAGTTGGATATCCCATCTCATGTTATAGGAAGAGTCTCAGGTTTGGTATTAGAAGCATTGAGATATCACATCTCATGCTATAGGAAGGGTCTCAGGATTGGAATGGGAAGGACTTGGGTATCACATCTCATGCTATAGGGAGGGTCTCAAGTTTGATATTAGAAGCATTGAGATATCACATCTCTGCTATCGGAAGTGTCTCAGGATTGGAATGGGAAGGAGTTGGATATCCCATCTCATGTTATAGGACGGGTCTCAGGTTTTTTATTAGAATCATTGAGATATCATATTGCATGCTGTAGGAAGGGTCTAAGGATTGGAATGGGAAGGACTTGGATATCACATCTCATGCTATAGATAGGCTCTCAGGTTTGGAAAGTGAAGGAGTTGGATATCACATTTCATGTTAGAGGAAGGTTCTCAGGTTTGGTATTAGAGGCATTGAGATATCACATCTCAGGCTATAGGAAGGGTCTCAGGATTGGAATGGGAAGGAGTTGGATATCACATCTCATGCTATAGGAAGGGTCTCAGGTTTGGTATAAGCATTGAGATATCACATCTCATGCTATAGGAAGGGTCTCAGGATTGGAATGGAAGGAGTTGGATATCACATCTCATGTTATAAGAAGGATCTCAGGTTTGGTATTAGAAGCATTGAGACATCACATCTCATGCTATAGGAAGGGTCTCAGGATTGGAATGGGAAGGAGTTGGATATCACATCTCATGCTATAGGAAGGGTCTCAGGATTGGAATGGAAGGAGTTGGATATCACATCTCATGTTATAGGAAGGGTCTCAGGTTTGGTATTAGAAGCATTGAGACATCACATCTCATGCTATAGGAAGGGTCTCAGGATTGGAACGGGAAGGAGTTGGATATCACATCTCATGTTATAGGAAGGGTCTCAGGTTTGGTATAAACATTGAGATATCACATCTCTGCTATCGGAA
Organism: Ambystoma mexicanum; assembly: GCF_040938575.1. Taxonomy (NCBI): domain Eukaryota; kingdom Metazoa; phylum Chordata; class Amphibia; order Caudata; family Ambystomatidae; genus Ambystoma; species Ambystoma mexicanum. The sequence continues at coordinate 1,591,671 of NW_027182475.1, forward strand.
GTGTCTCAGGATTGGAATGGGAAGGAGTTGGATATCCCATCTCATGTTATAGGACGGGTCTCAGGTTTTTTATTAGAATCATTGAGATATCATATTGCATGCTGTAGGAAGGGTCTAAGGATTGGAATGGGAAGGACTTGGATACAACATCTCATGCAATAGATAGGCTCTCAGGTTTGGAAAGTGAAGGAGTTGGATATCACATTTCATGTTAGAGGAAGGATCTCAGGTTTGGTATTAGAGGCATTGAGATATCACATCTCAGGCTATAGGAAGGGTCTCAGGATTGGAATGGGAAGGAGTTGGATATCACATCTCATGCTATAGGAAGGGTCTCAGGTTTGGTATAAGCATTGAGATATCACATCTCATGCTATAGGAAGGGTCTCAGGATTGGTATTAGAAGCATTGAGATATCACATCTCATGCTATAGGAAGGGTCTCAGGATTGGAATGGGAAGGACTTGGATATCACATCTCATGCTATAGGGAGGGTCTCAAGTTTGATATTAGAAGCATTGAGATATCACATCTCAGGCTATAGGAAGGGTCTCAGGATTGGAATGGGAAGGAGTTGGATATCCCATCTCATGTTATAGGAAGAGTCTCAGGTTTGGTATTAGAAGCATTGAGATATCACATCTCATGCTATAGGAAGGGTCTCAGGATTGGAATGGGAAGGACTTGGGTATCACATCTCATGCTATAGGGAGGGTCTCAAGTTTGATATTAGAAGCATTGAGATATCACATCTCTGCTATCGGAAGTGTCTCAGGATTGGAATGGGAAGGAGTTGGATATCCCATCTCATGTTATAGGACGGGTCTCAGGTTTTTTATTAGAATCATTGAGATATCATATTGCATGCTGTAGGAAGGGTCTAAGGATTGGAATGGGAAGGACTTGGATATCACATCTCATGCTATAGATAGGCTCTCAGGTTTGGAAAGTGAAGGAGTTGGATATCACATTTCATGTTAGAGGAAGGATCTCAGGTTTGGTATTAGAGGCATTGAGATATCACATCTCATGCTATAGGAAGGGTCTCAGGATTGGAATGGGAAGGAGTTGGATATCACATCTCATGCTATAGGAAGGGTCTCAGTTTTGGTATAAGCATTGAGATATCACATCTCATGCTATAGGAAGGGTCTCAGGATTGGAATGGAAGGAGTTGGATATCACATCTCATGTTATAGGAAGGATCTCAGGTTTGGTATTAGAAGCATTGAGACATCACATCTCATGCTATAGGAAGGGTCTCAGGATTGGAATGGGAAGGAGTTGGATATCACATCTCATGCTATAGGAAGGGTCTCAGGATTGGAATGGGAAGGAGTTGGATATCACATCTCATGCTATAGGAAGGGTCTCAGGATTGGAATGGGAAGGAGTTGGATATCACATCTCATGTTATAGGAAGGATCTCAGGTTTGGTATTAGAAGCATTGAGACATCACATCTCATGCTATAGGAAGGGTCTCAGGATTGGAATGGGAAGGAGTTGGATATCACATCTCATGCTATAGGAAGGGTCTCAGGATTGGAATGGGAAGGAGTTGGATATCACATCTCATGCTATAGGAAGGGTCTCAGGTTTGGTATAAGCATTGAGTTATCACATCTCATGCTATAGGAAGGGTCTCAGGATTGGAATGGAAGGAGTTGGATATCACATCTCATGTTATAGGAAGGATCTCAGGTTTGGTATTAGAAGCATTGAGACATCACATCTCATGCTATAGGAAGGGTCTCAGGATTGGAATGGGAAGGAGTTGGATATCACATCTCATGCTATAGGAAGGGTCTCAGGATTGGAATGGGAAGGAGTTGAATATGACATCTCATGCCGTAGGAAGGGTCTCAGGTTTGGTATAAACATTGAGATATCACATCTCTGCTATCAAAAGGGTCTCAGGATTGAAATGGGAAGGAGTTGGATATCCCATCTCATGTTATAGGAAGAGTATCAGGTTTAGTATTAGAAGCATTGAGATATCACATCTCATGCTATAGGAAGGGTCTCAGGATTGGAATGGGAAGGACTTGGGTATCACATCTCATGCTATAGGGAGGGTCTCAAGTTTGATATTAGAAGCATTGAGATATCACATCTCATGCTATAGGAAGGGTCTCAGGATTGGAATGGGAAGGACTTGGGTATCACATCTCATGCTATAGGGAGGGTCTCAAGTTTGATATTAGAAGCATTGAGATATCACATCTCTGCTATCGGGAGTGTCTCAGGATTGGAATGGGAAGGAGTTGGATGTCCCATCTCATGTTATAGGACGGGTCTCAGGTTTTTTATTAGAATCATTGAGATATCATATTGCATGCTGTAGGAAGGGTCTAAGGATTGGAATGGGAAGGACTTGGATATCACATCTCATGCTATAGATAGGCTCTCAGGTTTGGAAAGTGAAGGAGTTGGATATCACATTTCATGTTAGAGGAAGGATCTCAGGTTTGGTATTAGAGGCATTGAGATATCACATCTCATGCTATAGGAAGGGTCTCAGGATTGGAATGGGAAGGAGTTGGATATCACATCTCATGCTATAGGAAGGGTCTCAGTTTTGGTATAAGCATTGAGATATCACATCTCATGCTATAGGAAGGGTCTCAGGATTGGAATGGAAGGAGTTGGATATCACATCTCATGTTATAGGAAGGATCTCAGGTTTGGTATTAGAAGCATTGAGACATCACATCTCATGCTATAGGAAGGGTCTCAGGATTGGAATGGGAAGGAGTTGGATATCACATCTCATGCTATAGGAAGGGTCTCAGGATTGGAATGGGAAGGAGTTGGATATCACATCTCATGCTATAGGAAGGGTCTCAGGATTGGAATGGGAAGGAGTTGGATATCACATCTCATGTTATAGGAAGGATCTCAGGTTTGGTATTAGAAGCATTGAGACATCACATCTCATGCTATAGGAAGGGTCTCAGGATTGGAATGGGAAGGAGTTGGATATCACATCTCATGCTATAGGAAGGGTCTCAGGATTGGAATGGGAAGGAGTTGGATATCACATCTCATGCTATAGGAAGGGTCTCAGGTTTGGTATAAGCATTGAGTTATCACATCTCATGCTATAGGAAGGGTCTCAGGATTGGAATGGAAGGAGTTGGATATCACATCTCATGTTATAGGAAGGATCTCAGGTTTGGTATTAGAAGCATTGAGACATCACATCTCATGCTATAGGAAGGGTCTCAGGATTGGAATGGGAAGGAGTTGGATATCACATCTCATGCTATAGGAAGGGTCTCAGGATTGGAATGGGAAGGAGTTGAATATGACATCTCATGCCGTAGGAAGGGTCTCAGGTTTGGTATAAACATTGAGATATCACATCTCTGCTATCAAAAGGGTCTCAGGATTGAAATGGGAAGGAGTTGGATATCCCATCTCATGTTATAGGAAGAGTCTCAGGTTTAGTATTAGAAGCATTGAGATATCACATCTCATGCTATAGGAAGGGTCTCAGGATTGGAATGGGAAGGACTTGGGTATCACATCTCATGCTATAGGGAGGGTCTCAAGTTTGATATTAGAAGCATTGAGATATCACATCTCATGCTATAGGAAGGGTCTCAGGATTGGAATGGGAAGGACTTGGGTATCACATCTCATGCTATAGGGAGGGTCTCAAGTTTGATATTAGAAGCATTGAGATATCACATCTCTGCTATCGGGAGTGTCTCAGGATTGGAATGGGAAGGAGTTGGATGTCCCATCTCATGTTATAGGACGGGTCTCAGGTTTTTTATTAGAATCATTGAGATATCATATTGCATGCTGTAGGAAGGGTCTAAGGATTGGAATGGGAAGGACTTGGATATCACATCTCATGCTATAGATAGGCTCTCAGGTTTGGAAAGTGAAGGAGTTGGATATCACATTTCATGTTAGAGGAAGGATCTCAGGTTTGGTATTAGAGGCATTGAGATATCACATCTCAGGCTATAGGAAGGGTCTCGGGATTGGAATGGGAAGGAGTTGGATATCACATCTCATGCTATAGGAAGGGTCTCAGGTTTGGTATAAGCATTGAGATATCACATCTCATGCTATAGGAAGGGTCTCAGGATTGGAATGGAAGGAGTTGGATATCACATCTCATGTTATAGGAAGGATCTCAGGTTTGGTATTAGAAGCATTGAGACATCACATCTCATGCTATAGGAAGGGTCTCAGGATTGGAATGGGAAGGAGTTGGATATCACATCTCATGCTATAGGAAGGGTCTCAGGATTGGAATGGAAGGAGTTGGATATCACATCTCATGTTATAGGAAGGATCTCAGGTTTGGTATTAGAAGCATTGAGACATCACATCTCATGCTATAGGAAGGGTCTCAGGATTGGAACGGGAAGGAGTTGGATATCACATCTCATGTTATAGGAAGGGTCTCAGGTTTGGTATAAACATTGAGATATCACATCTCTGCTATCGGAAGTGTCTCAGGATTGGAATGGGAAGGAGTTGGATATCCCATCTCATGTTATAGGACGGGTCTCAGGTTTTTTATTAGAATCATTGAGATATCATATTGCATGCTGTAGGAAGGGTCTAAGGATTGGAATGGGAAGGACTTGGATACAACATCTCATGCAATAGATAGGCTCTCAGGTTTGGAAAGTGAAGGAGTTGGATATCACATTTCATGTTAGAGGAAGGATCTCAGGTTTGGTATTAGAGGCATTGAGATATCACATCTCAGGCTATAGGAAGGGTCTCAGGATTGGAATGGGAAGGAGTTGGATATCACATCTCATGCTATAGGAAGGGTCTCAGGTTTGGTATAAGCATTGAGATATCACATCTCATGCTATAGGAAGGGTCTCAGGATTGGAATGGAAGGAGTTGGATATCACATCTCATGTTATAGGAAGGATCTCAGGTTTGGTATTAGAAGCATTGAGACATTACATCTCATGCTATAGGAAGGGTCTCAGGATTGGAATGGGAAGGAGTTGGATATCACATCTCATGCTATAGGAAGGGTCTCAGGATTGGAATGGGAAGGAGTTGAATATGACATCTCATGCCGTAGGAAGGGTCTCAGGTTTGGTATAAACATTGAGATATCACATCTCTGCTATCAAAAGGGTCTCAGGATTGGAATGGGAAGGAGTTGGATATCCCATCGCATGTTATAGGAAGAGTCTCAGGTTTGGTATTAGAAGCATTGAGATATCACATCTCATGCTATAGGAAGGGTCTCAGGATTGGAATGGGAAGGACTTGGGTATCACATCTCATGCTATAGGGAGGGTCTCAAGTTTGATATTAGAAGCATTGAGATATCACATCTCTGCTATCGGAAGTGTCTCAGGATTGGAATGGGAAGGAGTTGGATATCCCATCTCATGTTATAGGACGGGTCTCAGGTTTTTTATTAGAATCATTGAGATATCATATTGCATGCTGTAGGAAGGGTCTAAGGATTGGAATGGGAAGGACTTGGATATCACATCTCATGCTATAGATAGGCTCTCAGGTTTGGAAAGTGAAGGAGTTGGATATCACATTTCATGTTAGAGGAAGGATCTCAGGTTTGGTATTAGAGGCATTGAGATATCACATCTCAGGCTATAGGAAGGGTCTCAGGATTGGAATGGGAAGGAGTTGGATATCACATCTCATGCTATAGGAAGGGTCTCAGGTTTGGTATAAGCATTGAGATATCACATCTCATGCTATAGGAAGGGTCTCAGGATTGGAATGGAAGGAGTTGGATATCACATCTCATGTTATAAGAAGGATCTCAGGTTTGGTATTAGAAGCATTGAGACATCACATCTCATGCTATAGGAAGGGTCTCAGGATTGGAATGGGAAGGAGTTGGATATCACATCTCATGCTATAGGAAGGGTCTCAGGATTGGAATGGAAGGAGTTGGATATCACATCTCATGTTATAGGAAGGGTCTCAGGTTTGGTATTAGAAGCATTGAGACATCACATCTCATGCTATAGGAAGGGTCTCAGGATTGGAACGGGAAGGAGTTGGATATCACATCTCATGTTATAGGAAGGGTCTCAGGTTTGGTATAAACATTGAGATATCACATCTCTGCTATCGGAAGTGTCTCAGGATTGGAATGGGAAGGAGTTGGATATCCCATCTCATGTTATAGGACGGGTCTCAGGTTTTTTATTAGAATCATTGAGATATCATATTGCATGCTGTAGGAAGGGTCTAAGGATTGGAATGGGAAGGACTTGGATACAACATCTCATGCAATAGATAGGCTCTCAGGTTTGGAAAGTGAAGGAGTTGGATATCACATTTCATGTTAGAGGAAGGATCTCAGGTTTGGTATTAGAGGCATTGAGATATCACATCTCAGGCTATAGGAAGGGTCTCAGGATTGGAATGGGAAGGAGTTGGATATCACATCTCATGCTATAGGAAGGGTCTCAGGTTTGGTATAAGCATTGAGATATCACATCTCATGCTATAGGAAGGGTCTCAGGATTGGTATTAGAAGCATTGAGATATCACATCTCATGCTATAGGAAGGGTCTCAGGATTGGAATGGGAAGGACTTGGATATCACATCTCATGCTATAGGGAGGGTCTCAAGTTTGATATTAGAAGCATTGAGATATCACATCTCAGGCTATAGGAAGGGTCTCAGGATTGGAATGGGAAGGAGTTGGATATCCCATCTCATGTTATAGGAAGAGTCTCAGGTTTGGTATTAGAAGCATTGAGATATCACATCTCATGCTATAGGAAGGGTCTCAGGATTGGAATGGGAAGGACTTGGGTATCACATCTCATGCTATAGGGAGGGTCTCAAGTTTGATATTAGAAGCATTGAGATATCACATCTCTGCTATCGGAAGTGTCTCAGGATTGGAATGGGAAGGAGTTGGATATCCCATCTCATGTTATAGGACGGGTCTCAGGTTTTTTATTAGAATCATTGAGATATCATATTGCATGCTGTAGGAAGGGTCTAAGGATTGGAATGGGAAGGACTTGGATATCACATCTCATGCTATAGATAGGCTCTCAGGTTTGGAAAGTGAAGGAGTTGGATATCACATTTCATGTTAGAGGAAGGATCTCAGGTTTGGTATTAGAGGCATTGAGATATCACATCTCAGGCTATAGGAAGGGTCTCAGGATTGGAATGGGAAGGAGTTGGATATCACATCTCATGCTATAGGAAGGGTCTCAGGTTTGGTATAAGCATTGAGATATCACATCTCATGCTATAGGAAGGGTCTCAGGATTGGAATGGAAGGAGTTGGATATCACATCTCATGTTATAGGAAGGATCTCAGGTTTGGTATTAGAAGCATTGAGACATCACATCTCATGCTATAGGAAGGGTCTCAGGATTGGAATGGGAAGGAGTTGGATATCACATCTCATGCTATAGGAAGGGTCTCAGGATTGGAATGGGAAGGAGTTGGATATCACATCTCATGCTATAGGAAGGGTCTCAGGTTTGGTATAAGCATTGAGATATCACATCTCATGCTATAGGAAGGGTCTCAGGATTGGAATGGAAGGAGTTGGATATCACATCTCATGTTATAGGAAGGATCTCAGGTTTGGTATTAGAAGCATTGAGACATCACATCTCATGCTATAGGAAGGGTCTCAGGATTGGAATGGGAAGGAGTTGGATATCACATCTCATGCTATAGGAAGGGTCTCAGGATTGGAATGGGAAGGAGTTGGATATCACATCTCATGCTATAGGAAGGGTCTCAGGATTGGAATGGGAAGGAGTTGGATATCACATCTCATGTTATAGGAAGGATCTCAGGTTTGGTATTAGAAGCATTGAGACATCACATCTCATGCTATAGGAAGGGTCTCAGGATTGGAATGGGAAGGAGTTGGATATCACATCTCATGCTATAGGAAGGGTCTCAGGATTGGAATGGGAAGGAGTTGGATATCACATCTCATGCTATAGGAAGGGTCTCAGGTTTGGTATAAGCATTGAGATATCACATCTCATGCTATAGGAAGGGTCTCAGGATTGGAATGGAAGGAGTTGGATATCACATCTCATGTTATAGGAAGGATCTCAGGTTTGGTATTAGAAGCATTGAGACATCACATCTCATGCTATAGGAAGGGTCTCAGGATTGGAATGGGAAGGAGTTGGATATCACATCTCATGCTATAGGAAGGGTCTCAGGATTGGAATGGGAAGGAGTTGAATATGACATCTCATGCCGTAGGAAGGGTCTCAGGTTTGGTATAAACATTGAGATATCACATCTCTGCTATCAAAAGGGTCTCAGGATTGAAATGGGAAGGAGTTGGATATCCCATCTCATGTTATAGGAAGAGTCTCAGGTTTAGTATTAGAAGCATTGAGATATCACATCTCATGCTATAGGAAGGGTCTCAGGATTGGAATGGGAAGGACTTGGGTATCACATCTCATGCTATAGGGAGGGTCTCAAGTTTGATATTAGAAGCATTGAGATATCACATCTCATGCTATTGGAAGGGTCTCAGGATTGGAATGGGAAGGAGTTGGATATCACATCTCATGCTATAGGACGGGTCTCAGGTTTGGTATAAGCAGTGAGATATCACATCTCATGCTATAGGAAGTGTCTCAGGATTGGAATGCGAAGGAGTTGGATATCACATCTCATGTTATAGGAAGGATCTCAGGTTTGGTATAAGCATTGAGATATCACATCTCTGCTATCGGAAGGGTCTCAGGATTGGAATGGGAAGGAGTTGGATATTCCCATCTCATGTTATAGGAAGGGTCTCAGGTTTGGTATTAGAAGCATTGAGATATCACATCTCATGCTATAGGAAGGGTCTCAGGATTGGAATGGGAAGGACTTGGATATCACATCTCATGCTATACGGAGGGTCTCAAGTTTGATATTAGAAGCATTGAGATATCACATTTCATGATATCGGAAGGGTCTCAAGATTGGAATGGGAAGGAGTTGGATATCACATCTCATGATAAAGGAAGGGTCTAAGGTTTGGAAGGGGAAGGATTTGGATATCACATCTCATGTTATAGGACGGGTCTCAGGTTTGGTATTAGAAGCATTGAGATATCAAGTCTCATGGTATAGGAAGGGTCTCAGAATTGGAATGGGAAGGAGTTGGATATCACATCTCAAGCTATAGGAAGGGTCTCAGGATTAGAATGGGAAGGAGTTTGATATCACATCTCATGCCATAGTATGGGTCTCAGGTTTGGTAGAAGCATTGGGATATCACATCTCATGCTATCGGAAGGGTATCGGGATTGGATTTGGAAGGAGTTGGATATCCCATCTCATGCTACAGGAAGGGTCTCAGGTTGGAATGGGGAGGAGTTGGATATCCCATCTCATGTTATAGGAAGGGTCTCAGGATTGGAATGGGAAGGACTTGGATATCACATCTCATGCTACAGGAAGGCTCTCAGGTTTGCAAGGGGAAAGAGTTGGATATCACATTTCATGTTAGAGGTAGGATCTCAGGTTTGGTATTAGAAGTATTGAGATATCACATCTCATGCTATCAGAAGGATCTCAGGTTTGGTATAGAAGCATTGAGATATCATATCTTATGCTATCAGAAGAGTCTCAGGATTGGAATGGGAAGGAGTTGGATATCACATCTCATGCTAAAGGGAGGGTCTCAGGTTTGGAAGATAAGGATTTGGATATCACATCTCATGTTATAGGAAGGATCTCAGGTTTGGTATTAGAAGTATTGAGATATCACATCTCATGCTATCGGAAGGATCTTAGGTTTGGTATAGAAGCATTGAGATATCATATCTTATGCTATCAGAAGGGTCTCAGGATTGGAATGGGAAGGAGTTGGATATCACATCTCATGCTAAAGGGAGGGTCTCAGGTTTGGAAGGCGAAGGATTTGGATATCACATCTCATGTTATAGGATGGATCTCAGGTTTGGTATTAGAAGTATTGAGATATCACATCTCAGGCTATAGGAAGGGTCTCAGGATTGGAATGGGAAGGAGTTGGATATCACATCTCATGCTATAGGAAGGGTCTCAGGTTTGGTATAAGCATTGAGATATCACATCTCATGCTATAGGAAGGGTCTCAGGATTGGAATGGAAGGAGTTGGATATCACATCTCATGTTATAGGAAGGATCTCAGGTTTGGTATTAGAAGCATTGAGACATCACATCTCATGCTATAGGAAGGGTCTCAGGATTGGAATGGGAAGGAGTTGGATATCACATCTCATGCTATAGGAAGGGTCTCAGGATTGGAATGGAAGGAGTTGGATATCACATCTCATGTTATAGGAAGGATCTCAGGTTTGGTATTAGAAGCATTGAGACATCACATCTCATGCTATAGGAAGGGTCTCAGGATTGGAACGGGAAGGAGTTGGATATCACATCTCATGTTATAGGAAGGGTCTCAGGTTTGGTATAAACATTGAGATATCACATCTCTGCTATCGGAAGTGTCTCAGGATTGGAATGGGAAGGAGTTGGATATCCCATCTCATGTTATAGGACGGGTCTCAGGTTTTTTATTAGAATCATTGAGATATCATATTGCATGCTGTAGGAAGGGTCTAAGGATTGGAATGGGAAGGACTTGGATACAACATCTCATGCAATAGATAGGCTCTCAGGTTTGGAAAGTGAAGGAGTTGGATATCACATTTCATGTTAGAGGAAGGATCTCAGGTTTGGTATTAGAGGCATTGAGATATCACATCTCAGGCTATAGGAAGGGTCTCAGGATTGGAATGGGAAGGAGTTGGATATCACATCTCATGCTATAGGAAGGGTCTCAGGTTTGGTATAAGCATTGAGATATCACATCTCATGCTATAGGAAGGGTCTCAGGATTGGAATGGAAGGAGTTGGATATCACATCTCATGTTATAGGAAGGATCTCAGGTTTGGTATTAGAAGCATTGAGACATTACATCTCATGCTATAGGAAGGGTCTCAGGATTGGAATGGGAAGGAGTTGGATATCACATCATATAGTAAGGGTCTCAGGATTGGAATGGGAAGGAGTTGAATATGACATCTCATGCCGTAGGAAGGGTCTCAGGTTTGGTATAAACATTGAGATATCACATCTCTGCTATCAAAAGGGTATCAGGATTGGAATGGGAAGGAGTTGGATATCCCATCGCATGTTATAGGAAGAGTCTCAGGTTTGGTATTAGAAGCATTGAGATATCACATCTCATGCTATAGGAAGGGTCTCAGGATTGGAATGGGAAGGACTTGGGTATCACATCTCATGCTATAGGGAGGGTCTCAAGTTTGATATTAGAAGCATTGAGATATCACATCTCTGCTATCGGAAGTGTCTCAGGATTGGAATGGGAAGGAGTTGGATATCCCATCTCATGTTATAGGACGGGTCTCAGGTTTTTTATTAGAATCATTGAGATATCATATTGCATGCTGTAGGAAGGGTCTAAGGATTGGAATGGGAAGGACTTGGATATCACATCTCATGCTATAGATAGGCTCTCAGGTTTGGAAAGTGAAGGAGTTGGATATCACATTTCATGTTAGAGGAAGGATCTCAGGTTTGGTATTAGAGGCATTGAGATATCACATCTCAGGCTATAGGAAGGGTCTCAGGATTGGAATGGGAAGGAGTTGGATATCACATCTCATGCTATAGGAAGGGTCTCAGGTTTGGTATAAGCATTGAGATATCACATCTCATGCTATAGGAAGGGTCTCAGGATTGGAATGGAAGGAGTTGGATATCACATCTCATGTTATAAGAAGGATCTCAGGTTTGGTATTAGAAGCATTGAGACATCACATCTCATGCTATAGGAAGGGTCTCAGGATTGGAATGGGAAGGAGTTGGATATCACATCTCATGCTATAGGAAGGGTCTCAGGATTGGAATGGAAGGAGTTGGATATCACATCTCATGTTATAGGAAGGGTCTCAGGTTTGGTATTAGAAGCATTGAGACATCACATCTCATGCTATAGGAAGGGTCTCAGGATTGGAACGGGAAGGAGTTGGATATCACATCTCATGTTATAGGAAGGGTCTCAGGTTTGGTATAAACATTGAGATATCACATCTCTGCTATCGGAAGTGTCTCAGGATTGGAATGGGAAGGAGTTGGATATCCCATCTCATGTTATAGGACGGGTCTCAGGTTTTTTATTAGAATCATTGAGATATCATATTGCATGCTGTAGGAAGGGTCTAAGGATTGGAATGGGAAGGACTTGGATACAACATCTCATGCAATAGATAGGCTCTCAGGTTTGGAAAGTGAAGGAGTTGGATATCACATTTCATGTTAGAGGAAGGATCTCAGGTTTGGTATTAGAGGCATTGAGATATCACATCTCAGGCTATAGGAAGGGTCTCAGGATTGGAATGGGAAGGAGTTGGATATCACATCTCATGCTATAGGAAGGGTCTCAGGTTTGGTATAAGCATTGAGATATCACATCTCATGCTATAGGAAGGGTCTCAGGATTGGTATTAGAAGCATTGAGATATCACATCTCATGCTATAGGAAGGGTCTCAGGATTGGAATGGGAAGGACTTGGATATCACATCTCATGCTATAGGGAGGGTCTCAAGTTTGATATTAGAAGCATTGAGATATCACATCTCAGGCTATAGGAAGGGTCTCAGGATTGGAATGGGAAGGAGTTGGATATCCCATCTCATGTTATAGGAAGAGTCTCAGGTTTGGTATTAGAAGCATTGAGATATCACATCTCATGCTATAGGAAGGGTCTCAGGATTGGAATGGGAAGGACTTGGGTATCACATCTCATGCTATAGGGAGGGTCTCAAGTTTGATATTAGAAGCATTGAGATATCACATCTCTGCTATCGGAAGTGTCTCAGGATTGGAATGGGAAGGAGTTGGATATCCCATCTCATGTTATAGGACGGGTCTCAGGTTTTTTAGTAGAATCATTGAGATATCATATTGCATGCTGTAGGAAGGGTCTAAGGATTGGAATGGGAAGGACTTGGATATCACATCTCATGCTATAGATAGGCTCTCAGGTTTGGAAAGTGAAGGAGTTGGATATCACATTTCATGTTAGAGGAAGGATCTCAGGTTTGGTATTAGAGGCATTGAGATATCACATCTCAGGCTATAGGAAGGGTCTCAGGATTGGAATGGGAAGGAGTTGGATATCACATCTCATGCTATAGGAAGGGTCTCAGGTTTGGTATAAGCATTGAGATATCACATCTCATGCTATAGGAAGGGTCTCAGGATTGGAATTGAAGGAGTTGGATATCACATCTCATGTTATAGGAAGGATCTCAGGTTTGGTATTAGAAGCATTGAGACATCACATCTCATGCTATAGGAAGGGTCTCAGGATTGGAATGGGAAGGAGTTGGATATCACATCTCATGCTATAGGAAGGGTCTCAGGATTGGAATGGGAAGGAGTTGGATATCACATCTCATGCTATAGGAAGGGTCTCAGGTTTGGTATAAGCATTGAGATATCACATCTCATGCTATAGGAAGGGTCTCAGGATTGGAATGGAAGGAGTTGGATATCACATCTCATGTTATAGGAAGGATCTCAGGTTTGGTATTAGAAGCATTGAGACATCACATCTCATGCTATAGGAACGGTCTCAGGATTGGAATGGGAAGGAGTTGGATATCACATCTCATGCTATAGGAAGGGTCTCAGGATTGGAATGGGAAGGAGTTGGATATCACATCTCATGCTATAGGAAGGGTCTCTTGATTGGAATGGGAAGGAGTTGGATATCACATCTCATGTTATAGGAAGGATCTCAGGTTTGGTATTAGAAGCATTGAGACATCACATCTCATGCTATAGGAAGGGTCTCAGGATTGGAATGGGAAGGAGTTGGAGATCACATCTCATGCTATAGGAAGGGTCTCAGGATTGGAATGGGAAGGAGTTGGATATCACATCTCATGCTATAGGAAGGGTCTCAGGTTTGGTATAAGCATTGAGATATCACATCTCATGCTATAGGAAGGGTCTCAGGATTGGAATGGAAGGAGTTGGATATCACATCTCATGTTATAGGAAGGATCTCAGGTTTGGTATTAGAAGCATTGAGACATCACATCTCATGCTATAGGAAGGGTCTCAGGATTGGAATGGGAAGGAGTTGGATATCACATCTCATGCTATAGGAAGGGTCTCAGGATTGGAATGGGAAGGAGTTGAATATGACATCTCATGCCGTAGGAAGGGTCTCAGGTTTGGTATAAACATTGAGATATCACATCTCTGCTATCAAAAGGGTCTCAGGATTGAAATGGGAAGGAGTTGGATATCCCATCTCATGTTATAGGAAGAGTCTCAGGTTTAGTATTAGAAGCATTGAGATATCACATCTCATGCTATAGGAAGGGTCTCAGGATTGGAATGGGAAGGACTTGGGTATCACATCTCATGCTATAGGGAGGGTCTCAAGTTTGATATTAGAAGCATTGAGATATCACATCTCATGCTATAGGAAGGGTCTCAGGATTGGAATGGGAAGGAGTTGGATATCACATCTCATGCTATAGGACGGGTCTCAGGTTTGGTATAAGCAGTGAGATATCACATCTCATGCTATAGGAAGTGTCTCAGGATTGGAATGCGAAGGAGTTGGATATCACATCTCATGTTATAGGAAGGATCTCAGGTTTGGTATAAGCATTGAGATAACACATCTCTGCTATCGGAAGGGTCTCAGGATTGGAATGGGAAGGAGTTGGATATTCCCATCTCATGTTATAGGAAGGGTCTCAGGTTTGGTATTAGAAGCATTGAGATATCACATCTCATGCTATAGGAAGGGTCTCAGGATTGGAATGGGAAGGACTTGGATATCACATCTCATGCTATAGGGAGGGTCTCAAGTTTGATATTAGAAGCATTGAGATATCACATTTCATGATATCGGAAGGGTCTCAAGATTGGAATGGGAAGGAGTTGGATATCACATCTCATGATAAAGGAAGGGTCTAAGGTTTGGAAGGGGAAGGATTTGGATATCACATCTCATGTTATAGGACGGGTCTCAGGTTTGGTATTAGAAGCATTGAGATATCAAGTCTCATGGTATAGGAAGGGTCTCAGAATTGGAATGGGAAGGAGTTGGATATCACATCTCAAGCTATAGGAAGGGTCTCAGGATTAGAATGGGAAGGAGTTTGATATCACATCTCATGCCATAGTATGGGTCTCAGGTTTGGTAGAAGCATTGGGATATCACATCTCATGCTATCGGAAGGGTATCGGGATTGGATTTGGAAGGAGTTGGATATCCCATCTCATGCTATAGGAAGGGTCTCAGGTTGGAATGGGGAGGAGTTGGATATCACATCTCATGTTATAGGAAGGGTCTCAGGATTGGAATGGGAAGGACTTGGATATCACATCTCATGCTACAGGAAGGCTCTCAGGTTTGCAAGGGGAAAGAGTTGGATATCACATTTCATGTTAGAGGTAGGATCTCAGGTTTGGTATTAGAAGTATTGAGATATCACATCTCATGCTATCAGAAGGATCTCAGGTTTGGTATAGAAGCATTGAGATATCATATCTTATGCTATCAGAAGAGTCTCAGGATTGGAATGGGAAGGAGTTGGATATCACATCTCATGCTAAAGGGAGGGTCTCAGGTTTGGAAGATAAGGATTTGGATATCACATCTCATGTTATAGGAAGGATCTCAGGTTTGGTATTAGAAGTATTGAGATATCACATCTCATGCTATCGGAAGGATCTTAGGTTTGGTATAGAAGCATTGAGATATCATATCTTATGCTATCAGAAGGGTCTCAGGATTGGAATGGGAAGGAGTTGGATATCACATCTCATGCTAAAGGGAGGGTCTCAGGGTTGGAAGGCGAAGGATTTGGATATCACATCTCATGTTATAGGATGGATCTCAGGTTTGGTATTAGAAGTATTGAGATATCACATCTCATGTTATCGGAAGGATCTCAGGTTTGGTATTAGAAGTATTGAGATATCACATCTCATGCTATAGGAAGGGTCTCAGGATTGGAATGGGAAGGAGTTGGATATCACATCTCATGCTAAAGGAAGGGTCTCAGGTTTGGTAGAAGCATTGAGATATCACATCTCATGCTATAGGAAGGGTCTCAGGATTGGAATGGGAAGGACTTAGATATCACATATCATGCTATAGGGAGGGTCTCAGTTTTGATATTAGAAGCATTGAGATATCACATCTCATGCTATCGGAAGTGTCTCAGGATTGGAATGGGAAGGAGCTGGATATCACATCTCATGCTAAAGTAAGGGTCTCAGGTTTGGAACGTGAAGGAGTTGGATATCACATCTCATGCTATAGGAAGGGTCTCAGGTTTGGTATAAGCATTGAGATATCACATCTCATGCTATAGGAAGGGTCTCAGGATTGGAATGGAAGGAGTTGGATATCACATCTCATGTTATATGAACGATCTCAGGTTTGGTATTAGAAGCATTGAGACATCACATCTCATGCTATAGGAAGGGTCTCAGGATTGGAATGGGAAGGAGTTGGATATCACATCTCATGCTATAGGAAGGGTCTCAGGTTTGGTATAAGCATTGAGATATCACATCTCATGCTATAGGAAGGGTCTCAGGATTGGAATGGAAGGAGTTGGATATCACATCTCATGTTATAGGAAGGATCTCAGGTTTGGTATTAGAAGCATTGAGACATCACATCTCATGCTATAGGAAGGGTCTCAGGATTGGAATGGGAAGGAGTTGGATATCACATCTCATGCTATAGGAAGGGTCTCAGGATTGGAATGGGAAGGAGTTGAATATGACATCTCATGCCGTAGGAAGGGTCTCAGGTTTGGTATAAACATTGAGATATCACATCTCTGCTATCAAAAGGGTCTCAGGATTGAAATGGGAAGGAGTTGGATATCCCATCTCATGTTATAGGAAGAGTCTCAGGTTTAGTATTAGAAGCATTGAGATATCACATCTCATGCTATAGGAAGGGTCTCAGGATTGGAATGGGAAGGACTTGGGTATCACATCTCATGCTATAGGGAGGGTCTCAAGTTTGATATTAGAAGCATTGAGATATCACATCTCATGCTATAGGAAGGGTCTCAGGATTGGAATGGGAAGGAGTTGGATATCACATCTCATGCTATAGGACGGGTCTCAGGTTTGGTATAAGCAGTGAGATATCACATCTCATGCTATAGGAAGTGTCTCAGGATTGGAATGCGAAGGAGTTGGATATCACATCTCATGTTATAGGAAGGATCTCAGGTTTGGTATAAGCATTGAGATATCACATCTCTGCTATCGGAAGGGTCTCAGGATTGGAATGGGAAGGAGTTGGATATTCCCATCTCATGTTATAGGAAGGGTCTCAGGTTTGGTATTAGAAGCATTGAGATATCACATCTCATGCTATAGGAAGGGTCTCAGGATTGGAATGGGAAGGACTTGGATATCACATCTCATGCTATAGGGAGGGTCTCAAGTTTGATATTAGAAGCATTGAGATATCACATTTCATGATATCGGAAGGGTCTCAAGATTGGAATGGGAAGGAGTTGGATATCACATCTCATGATAAAGGAAGGGTCTAAGGTTTGGAAGGGGAAGGATTTGGATATCACATCTCATGTTATAGGACGGGTCTCAGGTTTGGTATTAGAAGCATTGAGATATCAAGTCTCATGGTATAGGAAGGGTCTCAGAATTGGAATGGGAAGGAGTTGGATATCACATCTCAAGCTATAGGAAGGGTCTCAGGATTAGAATGGGAAGGAGTTTGATATCACATCTCATGCCATAGTATGGGTCTCAGGTTTGGTAGAAGCATTGGGATATCACATCTCATGCTATCGGAAGGGTATCGGGATTGGATTTGGAAGGAGTTGGATATCCCATCTCATGCTACAGGAAGGGTCTCAGGTTGGAATGGGGAGGAGTTGGATATCCCATCTCATGTTATAGGAAGGGTCTCAGGATTGGAATGGGAAGGACTTGGATATCACATCTCATGCTACAGGAAGGCTCTCAGGTTTGCAAGGGGAAAGAGTTGGATATCACATTTCATGTTAGAGGTAGGATCTCAGGTTTGGTATTAGAAGTATTGAGATATCACATCTCATGCTATCAGAAGGATCTCAGGTTTGGTATAGAAGCATTGAGATATCATATCTTATGCTATCAGAAGAGTCTCAGGATTGGAATGGGAAGGAGTTGGATATCACATCTCATGCTAAAGGGAGGGTCTCAGGTTTGGAAGATAAGGATTTGGATATCACATCTCATGTTATAGGAAGGATCTCAGGTTTGGTATTAGAAGTATTGAGATATCACATCTCATGCTATCGGAAGGATCTTAGGTTTGGTATAGAAGCATTGAGATATCATATCTTATGCTATCAGAAGGGTCTCAGGATTGGAATGGGAAGGAGTTGGATATCACATCTCATGCTAAAGGGAGGGTCTCAGGTTTGGAAGGCGAAGGATTTGGATATCACATCTCATGTTATAGGATGGATCTCAGGTTTGGTATTAGAAGTATTGAGATATCACATCTCAGGCTATAGGAAGGGTCTCAGGATTGGAATGGGAAGGAGTTGGATATCACATCTCATGCTATAGGAAGGGTCTCAGGTTTGGTATAAGCATTGAGATATCACATCTCATGCTATAGGAAGGGTCTCAGGATTGGAATGGAAGGAGTTGGATATCACATCTCATGTTATAGGAAGGATCTCAGGTTTGGTATTAGAAGCATTGAGACATCACATCTCATGCTATAGGAAGGGTCTCAGGATTGGAATGGGAAGGAGTTGGATATCACATCTCATGCTATAGGAAGGGTCTCAGGATTGGAATGGAAGGAGTTGGATATCACATCTCATGTTATAGGAAGGATCTCAGGTTTGGTATTAGAAGCATTGAGACATCACATCTCATGCTATAGGAAGGGTCTCAGGATTGGAACGGGAAGGAGTTGGATATCACATCTCATGTTATAGGAAGGGTCTCAGGTTTGGTATAAACATTGAGATATCACATCTCTGCTATCGGAAGTGTCTCAGGATTGGAATGGGAAGGAGTTGGATATCCCATCTCATGTTATAGGACGGGTCTCAGGTTTTTTATTAGAATCATTGAGATATCATATTGCATGCTGTAGGAAGGGTCTAAGGATTGGAATGGGAAGGACTTGGATACAACATCTCATGCAATAGATAGGCTCTCAGGTTTGGAAAGTGAAGGAGTTGGATATCACATTTCATGTTAGAGGAAGGATCTCAGGTTTGGTATTAGAGGCATTGAGATATCACATCTCAGGCTATAGGAAGGGTCTCAGGATTGGAATGGGAAGGAGTTGGATATCACATCTCATGCTATAGGAAGGGTCTCAGGTTTGGTATAAGCATTGAGATATCACATCTCATGCTATAGGAAGGGTCTCAGGATTGGAATGGAAGGAGTTGGATATCACATCTCATGTTATAGGAAGGATCTCAGGTTTGGTATTAGAAGCATTGAGACATTACATCTCATGCTATAGGAAGGGTCTCAGGATTGGAATGGGAAGGAGTTGGATATCACATCATATAGTAAGGGTCTCAGGATTGGAATGGGAAGGAGTTGAATATGACATCTCATGCCGTAGGAAGGGTCTCAGGTTTGGTATAAACATTGAGATATCACATCTCTGCTATCAAAAGGGTATCAGGATTGGAATGGGAAGGAGTTGGATATCCCATCGCATGTTATAGGAAGAGTCTCAGGTTTGGTATTAGAAGCATTGAGATATCACATCTCATGCTATAGGAAGGGTCTCAGGATTGGAATGGGAAGGACTTGGGTATCACATCTCATGCTATAGGGAGGGTCTCAAGTTTGATATTAGAAGCATTGAGATATCACATCTCTGCTATCGGAAGTGTCTCAGGATTGGAATGGGAAGGAGTTGGATATCCCATCTCATGTTATAGGACGGGTCTCAGGTTTTTTATTAGAATCATTGAGATATCATATTGCATGCTGTAGGAAGGGTCTAAGGATTGGAATGGGAAGGACTTGGATATCACATCTCATGCTATAGATAGGCTCTCAGGTTTGGAAAGTGAAGGAGTTGGATATCACATTTCATGTTAGAGGAAGGATCTCAGGTTTGGTATTAGAGGCATTGAGATATCACATCTCAGGCTATAGGAAGGGTCTCAGGATTGGAATGGGAAGGAGTTGGATATCACATCTCATGCTATAGGAAGGGTCTCAGGTTTGGTATAAGCATTGAGATATCACATCTCATGCTATAGGAAGGGTCTCAGGATTGGAATGGAAGGAGTTGGATATCACATCTCATGTTATAAGAAGGATCTCAGGTTTGGTATTAGAAGCATTGAGACATCACATCTCATGCTATAGGAAGGGTCTCAGGATTGGAATGGGAAGGAGTTGGATATCACATCTCATGCTATAGGAAGGGTCTCAGGATTGGAATGGAAGGAGTTGGATATCACATCTCATGTTATAGGAAGGGTCTCAGGTTTGGTATTAGAAGCATTGAGACATCACATCTCATGCTATAGGAAGGGTCTCAGGATTGGAACGGGAAGGAGTTGGATATCACATCTCATGTTATAGGAAGGGTCTCAGGTTTGGTATAAACATTGAGATATCACATCTCTGCTATCGGAAGTGTCTCAGGATTGGAATGGGAAGGAGTTGGATATCCCATCTCATGTTATAGGACGGGTCTCAGGTTTTTTATTAGAATCATTGAGATATCATATTGCATGCTGTAGGAAGGGTCTAAGGATTGGAATGGGAAGGACTTGGATACAACATCTCATGCAATAGATAGGCTCTCAGGTTTGGAAAGTGAAGGAGTTGGATATCACATTTCATGTTAGAGGAAGGATCTCAGGTTTGGTATTAGAGGCATTGAGATATCACATCTCAGGCTATAGGAAGGGTCTCAGGATTGGAATGGGAAGGAGTTGGATATCACATCTCATGCTATAGGAAGGGTCTCAGGTTTGGTATAAGCATTGAGATATCACATCTCATGCTATAGGAAGGGTCTCAGGATTGGTATTAGAAGCATTGAGATATCACATCTCATGCTATAGGAAGGGTCTCAGGATTGGAATGGGAAGGACTTGGATATCACATCTCATGCTATAGGGAGGGTCTCAAGTTTGATATTAGAAGCATTGAGATATCACATCTCAGGCTATAGGAAGGGTCTCAGGATTGGAATGGGAAGGAGTTGGATATCCCATCTCATGTTATAGGAAGAGTCTCAGGTTTGGTATTAGAAGCATTGAGATATCACATCTCATGCTATAGGAAGGGTCTCAGGATTGGAATGGGAAGGACTTGGGTATCACATCTCATGCTATAGGGAGGGTCTCAAGTTTGATATTAGAAGCATTGAGATATCACATCTCTGCTATCGGAAGTGTCTCAGGATTGGAATGGGAAGGAGTTGGATATCCCATCTCATGTTATAGGACGGGTCTCAGGTTTTTTAGTAGAATCATTGAGATATCATATTGCATGCTGTAGGAAGGGTCTAAGGATTGGAATGGGAAGGACTTGGATATCACATCTCATGCTATAGATAGGCTCTCAGGTTTGGAAAGTGAAGGAGTTGGATATCACATTTCATGTTAGAGGAAGGATCTCAGGTTTGGTATTAGAGGCATTGAGATATCACATCTCAGGCTATAGGAAGGGTCTCAGGATTGGAATGGGAAGGAGTTGGATATCACATCTCATGCTATAGGAAGGGTCTCAGGTTTGGTATAAGCATTGAGATATCACATCTCATGCTATAGGAAGGGTCTCAGGATTGGAATTGAAGGAGTTGGATATCACATCTCATGTTATAGGAAGGATCTCAGGTTTGGTATTAGAAGCATTGAGACATCACATCTCATGCTATAGGAAGGGTCTCAGGATTGGAATGGGAAGGAGTTGGATATCACATCTCATGCTATAGGAAGGGTCTCAGGATTGGAATGGGAAGGAGTTGGATATCACATCTCATGCTATAGGAAGGGTCTCAGGTTTGGTATAAGCATTGAGATATCACATCTCATGCTATAGGAAGGGTCTCAGGATTGGAATGGAAGGAGTTGGATATCACATCTCATGTTATAGGAAGGATCTCAGGTTTGGTATTAGAAGCATTGAGACATCACATCTCATGCTATAGGAACGGTCTCAGGATTGGAATGGGAAGGAGTTGGATATCACATCTCATGCTATAGGAAGGGTCTCAGGATTGGAATGGGAAGGAGTTGGATATCACATCTCATGCTATAGGAAGGGTCTCTTGATTGGAATGGGAAGGAGTTGGATATCACATCTCATGTTATAGGAAGGATCTCAGGTTTGGTATTAGAAGCATTGAGACATCACATCTCATGCTATAGGAAGGGTCTCAGGATTGGAATGGGAAGGAGTTGGAGATCACATCTCATGCTATAGGAAGGGTCTCAGGATTGGAATGGGAAGGAGTTGGATATCACATCTCATGCTATAGGAAGGGTCTCAGGTTTGGTATAAGCATTGAGATATCACATCTCATGCTATAGGAAGGGTCTCAGGATTGGAATGGAAGGAGTTGGATATCACATCTCATGTTATAGGAAGGATCTCAGGTTTGGTATTAGAAGCATTGAGACATCACATCTCATGCTATAGGAAGGGTCTCAGGATTGGAATGGGAAGGAGTTGGATATCACATCTCATGCTATAGGAAGGGTCTCAGGATTGGAATGGGAAGGAGTTGAATATGACATCTCATGCCGTAGGAAGGGTCTCAGGTTTGGTATAAACATTGAGATATCACATCTCTGCTATCAAAAGGGTCTCAGGATTGAAATGGGAAGGAGTTGGATATCCCATCTCATGTTATAGGAAGAGTCTCAGGTTTAGTATTAGAAGCATTGAGATATCACATCTCATGCTATAGGAAGGGTCTCAGGATTGGAATGGGAAGGACTTGGGTATCACATCTCATGCTATAGGGAGGGTCTCAAGTTTGATATTAGAAGCATTGAGATATCACATCTCATGCTATAGGAAGGGTCTCAGGATTGGAATGGGAAGGAGTTGGATATCACATCTCATGCTATAGGACGGGTCTCAGGTTTGGTATAAGCAGTGAGATATCACATCTCATGCTATAGGAAGTGTCTCAGGATTGGAATGCGAAGGAGTTGGATATCACATCTCATGTTATAGGAAGGATCTCAGGTTTGGTATAAGCATTGAGATAACACATCTCTGCTATCGGAAGGGTCTCAGGATTGGAATGGGAAGGAGTTGGATATTCCCATCTCATGTTATAGGAAGGGTCTCAGGTTTGGTATTAGAAGCATTGAGATATCACATCTCATGCTATAGGAAGGGTCTCAGGATTGGAATGGGAAGGACTTGGATATCACATCTCATGCTATAGGGAGGGTCTCAAGTTTGATATTAGAAGCATTGAGATATCACATTTCATGATATCGGAAGGGTCTCAAGATTGGAATGGGAAGGAGTTGGATATCACATCTCATGATAAAGGAAGGGTCTAAGGTTTGGAAGGGGAAGGATTTGGATATCACATCTCATGTTATAGGACGGGTCTCAGGTTTGGTATTAGAAGCATTGAGATATCAAGTCTCATGGTATAGGAAGGGTCTCAGAATTGGAATGGGAAGGAGTTGGATATCACATCTCAAGCTATAGGAAGGGTCTCAGGATTAGAATGGGAAGGAGTTTGATATCACATCTCATGCCATAGTATGGGTCTCAGGTTTGGTAGAAGCATTGGGATATCACATCTCATGCTATCGGAAGGGTATCGGGATTGGATTTGGAAGGAGTTGGATATCCCATCTCATGCTATAGGAAGGGTCTCAGGTTGGAATGGGGAGGAGTTGGATATCACATCTCATGTTATAGGAAGGGTCTCAGGATTGGAATGGGAAGGACTTGGATATCACATCTCATGCTACAGGAAGGCTCTCAGGTTTGCAAGGGGAAAGAGTTGGATATCACATTTCATGTTAGAGGTAGGATCTCAGGTTTGGTATTAGAAGTATTGAGATATCACATCTCATGCTATCAGAAGGATCTCAGGTTTGGTATAGAAGCATTGAGATATCATATCTTATGCTATCAGAAGAGTCTCAGGATTGGAATGGGAAGGAGTTGGATATCACATCTCATGCTAAAGGGAGGGTCTCAGGTTTGGAAGATAAGGATTTGGATATCACATCTCATGTTATAGGAAGGATCTCAGGTTTGGTATTAGAAGTATTGAGATATCACATCTCATGCTATCGGAAGGATCTTAGGTTTGGTATAGAAGCATTGAGATATCATATCTTATGCTATCAGAAGGGTCTCAGGATTGGAATGGGAAGGAGTTGGATATCACATCTCATGCTAAAGGGAGGGTCTCAGGGTTGGAAGGCGAAGGATTTGGATATCACATCTCATGTTATAGGATGGATCTCAGGTTTGGTATTAGAAGTATTGAGATATCACATCTCATGTTATCGGAAGGATCTCAGGTTTGGTATTAGAAGTATTGAGATATCACATCTCATGCTATAGGAAGGGTCTCAGGATTGGAATGGGAAGGAGTTGGATATCACATCTCATGCTAAAGGAAGGGTCTCAGGTTTGGTAGAAGCATTGAGATATCACATCTCATGCTATAGGAAGGGTCTCAGGATTGGAATGGGAAGGACTTAGATATCACATATCATGCTATAGGGAGGGTCTCAGTTTTGATATTAGAAGCATTGAGATATCACATCTCATGCTATCGGAAGTGTCTCAGGATTGGAATGGGAAGGAGCTGGATATCACATCTCATGCTAAAGTAAGGGTCTCAGGTTTGGAACGTGAAGGAGTTGGATATCACATCTCATGCTATAGGAAGGGTCTCAGGTTTGGTATAAGCATTGAGATATCACATCTCATGCTATAGGAAGGGTCTCAGGATTGGAATGGAAGGAGTTGGATATCACATCTCATGTTATATGAACGATCTCAGGTTTGGTATTAGAAGCATTGAGACATCACATCTCATGCTATAGGAAGGGTCTCAGGATTGGAATGGGAAGGAGTTGGATATCAAATCTCATGCTATAGGAAGGGTCTCAGGATTGGAATGGGAAGGAGTTGAATATGACATCTCATGCCGTAGGAAGGGTCTCAGGTTTGGTATAAACATTGAGATATCACATCTCTGCTATCAAAAGGGTCTCAGGATTGGAATGGGAAGGAGTTGGATATCCCATCTATTGTTATAGGAAGAGTCTCAGGTTTGGTATTAGAAGCATTGAGATATCACATCTCATGCTATAGGAAGTGTCTCAGGATTGGAATGGGAAGGACTTGGATATCACATCTCATGCTATAGGTAGGGTCTCAAGTTTGATATTAGAAGCATTGAGATATCACATCTCATGCTATAGGAAGGGTCTCAGGATTGGAATGGGAAGGAGTTGGATATCACATCTCATGCTATAGGAAGGGTCTCAGGATTGGAATGGGAAGGAGTTGAATATGACATCTCATGCCGTAGGAAGGGTCTCAGGTTTGGTATAAACATTGAGATATCACATCTCTGCTATCAAAAGGGTCTCAGGATTGGAATGGGAAGGAGTTGGATATCCCATCTCATGTTATAGGAAGAGTCTCAGGTTTGGTATTAGAAGCATTGAGATATCACATCTCATGCTATAGGAAGGGTCTCAGGATTGGAATGGGAAGGACTTGGGTATCACATCTCATGCTATAGGGAGGGTCTCAAGTTTGATATTAGAAGCATTGAGATATCACATCTCTGCTATCGGAAGTGTCTCAGGATTGGAATGGGAAGGAGTTGGATGTCCCATCTCATGTTATAGGACGGGTCTCAGGTTTTTTATTAGAATCATTGAGATATCATATTGCATGCTGTAGGAAGGGTCTAAGGATTGGAATGGGAAGGACTTGGATATCACATCTCATGCTATAGATAGGCTCTCAGGTTTGGAAAGTGAAGGAGTTGGATATCACATTTCATGTTAGAGGAAGGATCTCAGGTTTGGTATTAGAGGCATTGAGATATCACTTCTCAGGCTATAGGAAGGGTCTCAGGATTGGAATGGGAAGGAGTTGGATATCACATCTCATGCTATAGGAAGGGTCTCAGGTTTGGTATAAGCATTGAGATATCACATCTCATGCTATAGGAAGGGTCTCAGGATTGGAATGGAAGGAGTTGGATATCACATCTCATGTTATAGGAAGGATCTCAGGTTTGGTATTAGAAGCATTGAGACATCACATCTCATGCTATAGGAAGGGTCTCAGGATTGGAATGGGAAGGAGTTGGATATCACATCTCATGCTATAGGAAGGGTCTCAGGATTGGAATGGAAGGAGTTGGATATCACATCTCATGTTATAGGAAGGATCTCAGGTTTGGTATTAGAAGCATTGAGACATCACATCTCATGCTATAGGAAGGGTCTCAGGATTGGAACGGGAAGGAGTTGGATATCACATCTCATGTTATAGGAAGGGTCTCAGGTTTGGTATAAACATTGAGATATCACATCTCTGCTATCGGAAGTGTCTCAGGATTGGAATGGGAAGGAGTTGGATATCCCATCTCATGTTATAGGACGGGTCTCAGGTTTTTTATTAGAATCATTGAGATATCATATTGCATGCTGTAGGAAGGGTCTAAGGATTGGAATGGGAAGGACTTGGATACAACATCTCATGCAATAGATAGGCTCTCAGGTTTGGAAAGTGAAGGAGTTGGATATCACATTTCATGTTAGAGGAAGGATCTCAGGTTTGGTATTAGAGGCATTGAGATATCACATCTCAGGCTATAGGAAGGGTCTCAGGATTGGAATGGGAAGGAGTTGGATATCACATCTCATGCTATAGGAAGGGTCTCAGGTTTGGTATAAGCATTGAGATATCACATCTCATGCTATAGGAAGGGTCTCAGGATTGGTATTAGTAGCATTGAGATATCACATCTCATGCTATAGGAAGGGTCTCAGGATTGGAATGGGAAGGACTTGGATATCACATCTCATGCTATAGGGAGGGTCTCAAGTTTGATATTAGAAGCATTGAGATATCACATCTCAGGCTATAGGAAGGGTCTCAGGATTGGAATGGGAAGGAGTTGGATATCCCATCTCATGTTATAGGAAGAGTCTCAGGTTTGGTATTAGAAGCATTGAGATATCACATCTCATGCTATAGGAAGGGTCTCAGGATTGGAATGGGAAGGACTTGGGTATCACATCTCATGCTATAGGGAGGGTCTCAAGTTTGATATTAGAAGCATTGAGATACCACATCTCTGCTATCGGAAGTGTCTCAGGATTGGAATGGGAAGGAGTTGGATATCCCATCTCATGTTATAGGACGGGTCTCAGGTTTTTTATTAGAATCATTGAGATATCATATTGCATGCTGTAGGAAGGGTCTAAGGATTGGAATGGGAAGGACTTGGATATCACATCTCATGCTATAGATAGGCTCTCAGGTTTGGAAAGTGAAGGAGTTGGATATCACATTTCATGTTAGAGGAAGGATCTCAGGTTTGGTATTAGAGGCATTGAGATATCACATCTCAGGCTATAGGAAGGGTCTCAGGATTGGAATGGGAAGGAGTTGGATATCACATCTCATGCTAAAGGAAGGGTCTCAGGTTTGGTATAAGCATTGAGATATCACATCTCATGCTATAGGAAGGGTCTCAGGATTGGAATGGAAGGAGTTGGATATCACATCTCATGTTATAGGAAGGATCTCAGGTTTGGTATTAGAAGCATTGAGACATCACATCTCATGCTATAGGAAGGGTCTCAGGATTGGAATGGGAAGGAGTTGGATATCACATCTCATGCTATAGGAAGGGTCTCAGGATTGGAATGGGAAGGAGTTGGATATCACATCTCATGCTATAGGAAGGGTCTCAGGTTTGGTATAAGCATTGAGATATCACATCTCATGCTATAGGAAGGGTCTCAGGATTGGAATGGAAGGAGTTGGATATCACATCTCATGTTATAGGAAGGATCTCAGGTTTGGTATTAGAAGCATTGAGACATCACATCTCATGCTATAGGAAGGGTCTCAGGATTGGAATGGGAAGGAGTTGGATATCACATCTCATGCTATAGGAAGGGTCTCAGGATTGGAATGGGAAGGAGTTGGATATCACATCTCATGCTATAGGAAGGGTCTCAGGATTGGAATGGGAAGGAGTTGGATATCACATCTCATGTTATAGGAAGGATCTCAGGTTTGGTATTAGAAGCATTGAGACATCACATCTCATGCTATAGGAAGGGTCTCAGGATTGGAATGGGAAGGAGTTGGATATCACATCTCATGCTATAGGAAGGGTCTCAGGATTGGAATGGGAAGGAGTTGGATATCACATCTCATGCTATAGGAAGGGTCTCAGGTTTGGTATAAGCATTGAGATATCACATCTCATGCTATAGGAAGGGTCTCAGGATTGGAATGGAAGGAGTTGGATATCACATCTCATGTTATAGGAAGGATCTCAGGTTTGGTATTAGAAGCATTGAGACATCACATCTCATGCTATAGGAAGGGTCTCAGGATTGGAATGGGAAGGAGTTGGATATCACATCTCATGCTATAGGAAGGGTCTCAGGATTGGAATGGGAAGGAGTTGAATATGACATCTCATGCCGTAGGAAGGGTCTCAGGTTTGGTATAAACATTGAGATATCACATCTCTGCTATCAAAAGGGTCTCAGGATTGAAATGGGAAGGAGTTGGATATCCCATCTCATGTTATAGGAAGAGTCTCAGGTTTAGTATTAGAAGCATTGAGATATCACATCTCATGCTATAGGAAGGGTCTCAGGATTGGAATGGGAAGGACTTGGGTATCACATCTCATGCTATAGGGAGGGTCTCAAGTTTGATATTAGAAGCATTGAGATATCACATCTCATGCTATAGGAAGGGTCTCAGGATTGGAATGGGAAGGAGTTGGATATCACATCTCATGCTATAGGACGGGTCTCAGGTTTGGTATAAGCAGTGAGATATCACATCTCATGCTATAGGAAGTGTCTCAGGATTGGAATGCGAAGGAGTTGGATATCACATCTCATGTTATAGGAAGGATCTCAGGTTTGGTATAAGCATTGAGATATCACATCTCTGCTATCGGAAGGGTCTCAGGATTGGAATGGGAAGGAGTTGGATATTCCCATCTCATGTTATAGGAAGGGTCTCAGGTTTGGTATTAGAAGCATTGAGATATCACATCTCATGCTATAGGAAGGGTCTCAGGATTGGAATGGGAAGGACTTGGATATCACATCTCATGCTATAGGGAGGGTCTCAAGTTTGATATTAGAAGCATTGAGATATCACATTTCATGATATCGGAAGGGTCTCAAGATTGGAATGGGAAGGAGTTGGATATCACATCTCATGATAAAGGAAGGGTCTAAGGTTTGGAAGGGGAAGGATTTGGATATCACATCTCATGTTATAGGACGGGTCTCAGGTTTGGTATTAGAAGCATTGAGATATCAAGTCTCATGGTATAGGAAGGGTCTCAGAATTGGAATGGGAAGGAGTTGGATATCACATCTCAAGCTATAGGAAGGGTCTCAGGATTAGAATGGGAAGGAGTTTGATATCACATCTCATGCCATAGTATGGGTCTCAGGTTTGGTAGAAGCATTGGGATATCACATCTCATGCTATCGGAAGGGTATCGGGATTGGATTTGGAAGGAGTTGGATATCCCATCTCATGCTATAGGAAGGGTCTCAGGTTGGAATGGGGAGGAGTTGGATATCACATCTCATGTTATAGGAAGGGTCTCAGGATTGGAATGGGAAGGACTTGGATATCACATCTCATGCTACAGGAAGGCTCTCAGGTTTGCAAGGGGAAAGAGTTGGATATCACATTTCATGTTAGAGGTAGGATCTCAGGTTTGGTATTAGAAGTATTGAGATATCACATCTCATGCTATCAGAAGGATCTCAGGTTTGGTATAGAAGCATTGAGATATCATATCTTATGCTATCAGAAGAGTCTCAGGATTGGAATGGGAAGGAGTTGGATATCACATCTCATGCTAAAGGGAGGGTCTCAGGTTTGGAAGATAAGGATTTGGATATCACATCTCATGTTATAGGAAGGATCTCAGGTTTGGTATTAGAAGTATTGAGATATCACATCTCATGCTATCGGAAGGATCTTAGGTTTGGTATAGAAGCATTGAGATATCATATCTTATGCTATCAGAAGGGTCTCAGGATTGGAATGGGAAGGAGTTGGATATCACATCTCATGCTAAAGGGAGGGTCTCAGGTTTGGAAGGCGAAGGATTTGGATATCACATCTCATGTTATAGGATGGATCTCAGGTTTGGTATTAGAAGTATTGAGATATCACATCTCATGTTATCGGAAGGATCTCAGGTTTGGTATTAGAAGTATTGAGATATCACATCTCATGCTATAGGAAGGGTCTCAGGATTGGAATGGGAAGGAGTTGGATATCACATCTCATGCTAAAGGAAGGGTCTCAGGTTTGGTAGAAGCATTGAGATATCACATCTCATGCTATAGGAAGGGTCTCAGGATTGGAATGGGAAGGACTTAGATATCACATATCATGCTATAGGGAGGGTCTCAGTTTTGATATTAGAAGCATTGAGATATCACATCTCATGCTATCGGAAGTGTCTCAGGATTGGAATGGGAAGGAGCTGGATATCACATCTCATGCTAAAGGAAGGGTCTCAGGTTTGGAACGTGAAGGAGTTGGATATCACATCTCATGCTATAGGAAGGGTCTCAAGTTTGGTATAAGCATTGAGATATCACATCTCATGCTATAGGAAGGGTCTCAGGATTGGAATGGAAGGAGTTGGATATCACATCTCATGTTATAGGAACGATCTCAGGTTTGGTATTAGAAGCATTGAGACATCACATCTCATGCAATAGGAAGGGTCTCAGGATTGGAATGGGAAGGAGTTGGATATCACATCTCATGCTATAGGAAGGGTCTCAGGATTGGAATGGGAAGGAGTTGAATATGACATCTCATGCCGTAGGAAGGGTCTCAGGTTTGGTATAAACATTGAGATATCACATCTCTGCTATCAAAAGGGTCTCAGGATTGGAATGGGAAGGAGTTGGATATCCCATCTCATGTTATAGGAAGAGTCTCAGGTTTGGTATTAGAAGCATTGAGATATCACATCTCATGCTGTAGGAAGGGTCTCAGGATTGGAATGGGAAGGACTTGGGTATCACATCTCATGCTATAGGGAGGGTCTCAAGTTTGATATTAGAAGCATTGAGATATCACATCTCTGCTATCGGAAGTGTCTCAGGATTGGAATGGGAAGGAGTTGGATGTCCCATCTCATGTTATAGGACGGGTCTCAGGTTTTTTATTAGAATCATTGAGATATCATATTGCATGCTGTAGGAAGGGTCTAAGGATTGGAATGGGAAGGACTTGGATATCACATCTCATGCTATAGATAGACTCTCAGGTTTGGAAAGTGAAGGAGTTGGATATCACATTTCATGTTAGAGGAAGGATCTCAGGTTTGGTATTAGAGGCATTGAGATATCACTTCTCAGGCTATAGGAAGGGTCTCAGGATTGGAATGGGAAGGAGTTGGATATCACATCTCATGCTATAGGAAGGGTCTCAGGTTTGGTATAAGCATTGAGATATCACATCTCATGCTATAGGAAGGGTCTCAGGATTGGAATGGAAGGAGTTGGATATCACATCTCATGTTATAGGAAGGATCTCAGGTTTGGTATTAGAAGCATTGAGACATCACATCTCATGCTATAGGAAGGGTCTCAGGATTGGAATGGGAAGGAGTTGGATATCACATCTCATGCTATAGGAAGGGTCTCAGGATTGGAATGGAAGGAGTTGGATATCACATCTCATGTTATAGGAAGGATCTCAGGTTTGGTATTAGAAGCATTGAGACATCACATCTCATGCTATAGGAAGGGTCTCAGGATTGGAACGGGAAGGAGTTGGATATCACATCTCATGTTATAGGAAGGGTCTCAGGTTTGGTATAAACATTGAGATATCACATCTCTGCTATCGGAAGTGTCTCAGGATTGGAATGGGAAGGAGTTGGATATCCCATCTCATGTTATAGGACGGGTCTCAGGTTTTTTATTAGAATCATTGAGATATCATATTGCATGCTGTAGGAAGGGTCTAAGGATTGGAATGGGAAGGACTTGGATACAACATCTCATGCAATAGATAGGCTCTCAGGTTTGGAAAGTGAAGGAGTTGGATATCACATTTCATGTTAGAGGAAGGATCTCAGGTTTGGTATTAGAGGCATTGAGATATCACATCTCAGGCTATAGGAAGGGTCTCAGGATTGGAATGGGAAGGAGTTGGATATCACATCTCATGCTATAGGAAGGGTCTCAGGTTTGGTATAAGCATTGAGATATCACATCTCATGCTATAGGAAGGGTCTCAGGATTGGAATGGAAGGAGTTGGATATCACATCTCATGTTATAGGAAGGATCTCAGGTTTGGTATTAGAAGCATTGAGACATTACATCTCATGCTATAGGAAGGGTCTCAGGATTGGAATGGGAAGGAGTTGGATATCACATCTCATGCTATAGGAAGGGTCTCAGGATTGGAATGGGAAGGAGTTGAATATGACATCTCATGCCGTAGGAAGGGTCTCAGGTTTGGTATAAACATTGAGATATCACATCTCTGCTATCAAAAGGGTCTCAGGATTGGAATGGGAAGGAGTTGGATATCCCATCGCATGTTATAGGAAGAGTCTCAGGTTTGGTATTAGAAGCATTGAGATATCACATCTCATGCTATAGGAAGGGTCTCAGGATTGGAATGGGAAGGACTTGGGTATCACATCTCATGCTATAGGGAGGGTCTCAAGTTTGATATTAGAAGCATTGAGATATCACATCTCTGCTATCGGAAGTGTCTCAGGATTGGAATGGGAAGGAGTTGGATATCCCATCTCATGTTATAGGACGGGTCTCAGGTTTTTTATTAGAATCATTGAGATATCATATTGCATGCTGTAGGAAGGGTCTAAGGATTGGAATGGGAAGGACTTGGATATCACATCTCATGCTATAGATAGGCTCTCAGGTTTGGAAAGTGAAGGAGTTGGATATCACATTTCATGTTAGAGGAAGGATCTCAGGTTTGGTATTAGAGGCATTGAGATATCACATCTCAGGCTATAGGAAGGGTCTCAGGATTGGAATGGGAAGGAGTTGGATATCACATCTCATGCTATAGGAAGGGTCTCAGGTTTGGTATAAGCATTGAGATATCACATCTCATGCTATAGGAAGGGTCTCAGGATTGGAATGGAAGGAGTTGGATATCACATCTCATGTTATAAGAAGGATCTCAGGTTTGGTATTAGAAGCATTGAGACATCACATCTCATGCTATAGGAAGGGTCTCAGGATTGGAATGGGAAGGAGTTGGATATCACATCTCATGCTATAGGAAGGGTCTCAGGATTGGAATGGAAGGAGTTGGATATCACATCTCATGTTATAGGAAGGGTCTCAGGTTTGGTATTAGAAGCATTGAGACATCACATCTCATGCTATAGGAAGGGTCTCAGGATTGGAACGGGAAGGAGTTGGATATCACATCTCATGTTATAGGAAGGGTCTCAGGTTTGGTATAAACATTGAGATATCACATCTCTGCTATCGGAAGTGTCTCAGGATTGGAATGGGAAGGAGTTGGATATCCCATCTCATGTTATAGGACGGGTCTCAGGTTTTTTATTAGAATCATTGAGATATCATATTGCATGCTGTAGGAAGGGTCTAAGGATTGGAATGGGAAGGACTTGGATACAACATCTCATGCAATAGATAGGCTCTCAGGTTTGGAAAGTGAAGGAGTTGGATATCACATTTCATGTTAGAGGAAGGATCTCAGGTTTGGTATTAGAGGCATTGAGATATCACATCTCAGGCTATAGGAAGGGTCTCAGGATTGGAATGGGAAGGAGTTGGATATCACATCTCATGCTATAGGAAGGGTCTCAGGTTTGGTATAAGCATTGAGATATCACATCTCATGCTATAGGAAGGGTCTCAGGATTGGTATTAGAAGCATTGAGATATCACATCTCATGCTATAGGAAGGGTCTCAGGATTGGAATGGGAAGGACTTGGATATCACATCTCATGCTATAGGGAGGGTCTCAAGTTTGATATTAGAAGCATTGAGATATCACATCTCAGGCTATAGGAAGGGTCTCAGGATTGGAATGGGAAGGAGTTGGATATCCCATCTCATGTTATAGGAAGAGTCTCAGGTTTGGTATTAGAAGCATTGAGATATCACATCTCATGCTATAGGAAGGGTCTCAGGATTGGAATGGGAAGGACTTGGGTATCACATCTCATGCTATAGGGAGGGTCTCAAGTTTGATATTAGAAGCATTGAGATACCACATCTCTGCTATCGGAAGTGTCTCAGGATTGGAATGGGAAGGAGTTGGATATCCCATCTCATGTTATAGGACGGGTCTCAGGTTTTTTATTAGAATCATTGAGATATCATATTGCATGCTGTAGGAAGGGTCTAAGGATTGGAATGGGAAGGACTTGGATATCACATCTCATGCTATAGATAGGCTCTCAGGTTTGGAAAGTGAAGGAGTTGGATATCACATTTCATGTTAGAGGAAGGATCTCAGGTTTGGTATTAGAGGCATTGAGATATCACATCTCAGGCTATAGGAAGGGTCTCAGGATTGGAATGGGAAGGAGTTGGATATCACATCTCATGCTATAGGAAGGGTCTCAGGTTTGGTATAAGCATTGAGATATCACATCTCATGCTATAGGAAGGGTCTCAGGATTGGAATGGAAGGAGTTGGATATCACATCTCATGTTATAGGAAGGATCTCAGGTTTGGTATTAGAAGCATTGAGACATCACATCTCATGCTATAGGAAGGGTCTCAGGATTGGAATGGGAAGGAGTTGGATATCACATCTCATGCTATAGGAAGGGTCTCAGGATTGGAATGGGAAGGAGTTGGATATCACATCTCATGCTATAGGAAGGGTCTCAGGTTTGGTATAAGCATTGAGATATCACATCTCATGCTATAGGAAGGGTCTCAGGATTGGAATGGAAGGAGTTGGATATCACATCTCATGTTATAGGAAGGATCTCAGGTTTGGTATTAGAAGCATTGAGACATCACATCTCATGCTATAGGAAGGGTCTCAGGATTGGAATGGGAAGGAGTTGGATATCACATCTCATGCTATAGGAAGGGTCTCAGGATTGGAATGGGAAGGAGTTGGATATCACATCTCATGCTATAGGAAGGGTCTCAGGATTGGAATGGGAAGGAGTTGGATATCACATCTCATGTTATAGGAAGGATCTCAGGTTTGGTATTAGAAGCATTGAGACATCACATCTCATGCTATAGGAAGGGTCTCAGGATTGGAATGGGAAGGAGTTGGATATCACATCTCATGCTATAGGAAGGGTCTCAGGATTGGAATGGGAAGGAGTTGGATATCACATCTCATGCTATAGGAAGGTTCTCAGGTTTGGTATAAGCATTGAGATATCACATCTCATGCTATAGGAAGGGTCTCAGGATTGGAATGGAAGGAGTTGGATATCACATCTCATGTTATAGGAAGGATCTCAGGTTTGGTATTAGAAACATTGAGACATCACATCTCATGCTATAGGAAGGGTCTCAGGATTGGAATGGGAAGGAGTTGGATATCACATCTCATGCTATAGGAAGGGTCTCAGGATTGGAATGGGAAGGAGTTGAATATGACATCTCATGCCGTAGGAAGGGTCTCAGGTTTGGTATAAACATTGAGATATCACATCTCTGCTATCAAAAGGGTCTCAGGATTGAAATGGGAAGGAGTTGGATATCCCATCTCATGTTATAGGAAGAGTCTCAGGTTTAGTATTAGAAGCATTGAGATATCACATCTCATGCTATAGGAAGGGTCTCAGGATTGGAATGGGAAGGACTTGGGTATCACATCTCATGCTATAGGGAGGGTCTCAAGTTTGATATTAGAAGCATTGAGATATCACATCTCATGCTATAGGAAGGGTCTCAGGATTGGAATGGGAAGGAGTTGGATATCACATCTCATGCTATAGGACGGGTCTCAGGTTTGGTATAAGCAGTGAGATATCACATCTCATGCTATAGGAAGTGTCTCAGGATTGGAATGCGAAGGAGTTGGATATCACATCTCATGTTATAGGAAGGATCTCAGGTTTGGTATAAGCATTGAGATATCACATCTCTGCTATCGGAAGGGTCTCAGGATTGGAATGGGAAGGAGTTGGATATTCCCATCTCATGTTATAGGAAGGGTCTCAGGTTTGGTATTAGAAGCATTGAGATATCACATCTCATGCTATAGGAAGGGTCTCAGGATTGGAATGGGAAGGAGTTGGATATCACATCTCATGCTATAGGACGGGTCTCAGGTTTGGTATAAGCAGTGAGATATCACATCTCATGCTATAGGAAGTGTCTCAGGATTGGAATGGGAAGGAGTTGGATATCACATCTCATGTTATAGAAGGATCTCAGGTTTGGTATAAGCATTCAGATATCACATCTCTGCTATCGGAAGGGTCTCAGGATTGGAATGGGAAGGAGTTGGATATTCCCATCTCATGTTATAGGAAGGGTCTCAAGTTTGGTATTAGAAGCATTGAGATATCACATCTCATGCTATAGGAAGGGTCTCAGGATTGGAATGGGAAGGACTTGGATATCACATCTCATGCTATAGGGAGGGTCTCAAGTTTGATATTGGAAGCATTGAGATATCACATTTCATGATATCGGAAGGGTCTCAAGATTGGAATGGGAAGGAGTTGGATATCACATCTCATGATAAAGGAAGGGTCTAAGGTTTGGAAGGGGAAGGATTTGGATATCACATCTCATGTTATAGGACGGGTCTCAGGTTTGGTATTAGAAGCATTGAGATATCAAGTCTCATGGTATAGGAAGGGTCTCAGAATTGGAATGGGAAGGAGTTGGATATCACATCTCAAGCTATAGGAAGGGTCTCAGGATTAGAATGGGAAGGAGTTTGATATCACATCTCATGCCATAGTATGGGTCTCAGGTTTGGTAGAAGCATTGGGATATCACATCTCATGCTATCGGAAGGGTATCGGGATTGGATTTGGAAGGAGTTGGATATCCCATCTCATGCTATAGGAAGGGTCTCAGGTTGGAATGGGGAGGAGTTGGATATCACATCTCATGTTATAGGAAGGGTCTCAGGATTGGAATGGGAAGGACTTGGATATCACATCTCATGCTACAGGAAGGCTCTCAGGTTTGCAAGGGGAAAGAGTTGGATATCACATTTCATGTTAGAGGTAGGATCTCAGGTTTGGTATTAGAAGTATTGAGATATCACATCTCATGCTATCAGAAGGATCTCAGGTTTGGTATAGAAGCATTGAGATATCATATCTTATGCTATCAGAAGAGTCTCAGGATTGGAATGGGAAGGAGTTGGATATCACATCTCATGCTAAAGGGAGGGTCTCAGGTTTGGAAGATAAGGATTTGGATATCACATCTCATGTTATAGGAAGGATCTCAGGTTTGGTATTAGAAGTATTGAGATATCACATCTCATGCTATCGGAAGGATCTCAGGTTTGGTATAGAAGCATTGAGATATCATATCTTATGCTATCAGAAGGGTCTCAGGATTGGAATGGGAAGGAGTTGGATATCACATCTCATGCTAAAGGGAGGGTCTCAGGTTTGGAAGGCGAAGGATTTGGATATCACATCTCATGTTATCGGAAGGATCTCAGGTTTGGTATTAGAAGTATTGAGATATCACATCTCATGCGATAGGAAGGGTCTCAGGATTGGAATGGGAAGGAGTTGGATATCACATCTCATGCTAAAGGAAGGGTCTCAGGTTTGGTAGAAGCATTGAGATATCACATCTCATGCTATAGGAAGGGTCTCAGGATTGGAATGGGAAGGACTTAGATATCACATATCATGCTATAGGGAGGGTCTCAGTTTTGATATTAGAAGCATTGAGATATCACATCTCATGCTATCGGAAGTGTCTCAGGATTGGAATGGGAAGGAGCTGGATATCACATCTCATGCTAAAGGAAGGGTCTCAGGTTTGGAACGGGAAGGAGTTGGATATCACATCTCATGTTATAGGAAGGGTCTCAGGTTTGGTATAAACATTGAGATATCACATCTCTGCTATCGGAAGTGTCTCAGGATTGGAATGGAAAGGAGTTGGATATCCCATCTCATGTTATAGGACGGGTCTCAGGTTTTTTATTAGAATCATTGAGATATCATATTGCATGCTGTAGGAAGGGTCTAAGGATTGGAATGGGAAGGACTTGGATATCACATCTCATGCTATAGATAGGCTCTCAGGTTTGGAAAGTGAAGGAGTTGGATATCACATTTCATGTTAGAGGAAGGATCTCAGGTTTGGTATTAGAGGCATTGAGATATCACATCTCAGGCTATAGGAAGGGTCTCAGGATTGGAATGGGAAGGAGTTGGATATCACATCTCATGCTATAGGAAGGGTCTCAGGATTGGAATGGAAGGAGTTGGATATCACATCTCATGTTATAGGAAGGATCTCAGGTTTGGTATTAGAAGCATTGAGACATCACATCTCATGCTATAGGAAGGGTCTCAGGATTGGAATGGGAAGGAGTAGGATATCACATCTCATGCTATAGGAAGGGTCTCAGGATTGGAATGGGAAGGAGTTGAATATGACATCTCATGCCGTAGGAAGGGTCTCAGGTTTGGTATAAACATTGAGATATCACATCTCTGCTATCAAAAGGGTCTCAGGATTGGAATGGGAAGGAGTTGGATATCCCATCTCATGTTATAGGAAGAGTCTCAGGTTTGGTATTAGAAGCATTGAGATATCACATCTCATGCTATAGGAAGGGTCTCAGGATTGGAATGGGAAGGACTTGGGTATCACATCTCATGCTATAGGGAGGGTCTCAAGTTTGATATTAGAAGCATTGAGATATCACATCTCATGCTATAGGAAGGGTCTCAGGATTGGAATGGGAAGGAGTTGGATATCACATCTCATGCTATAGGACGGGTCTCAGGTTTGGTATAAGCAGTGAGATATCACATCTCATGCTATAGGAAGTGTCTCAGGATTGGAATGGGAAGGAGTTGGATATCACATCTCATGCTATAGGAAGGATCTCAGGTTTGGTATAAGCATTGAGATATCACATCTCTGCTATCGGAAGGGTCTCAGGATTGGAATGGGAAGGAGTTGGATATTCCCATCTCACGTTATAGGAAGGGTCTCAGGTTTGGTATTAGAAGCATTGAGATATCACATCTCATGCTATAGGAAGGGTCTCAGGATTGGAATGGGAAGGACTTGGATATCACATCTCATGCTATAGGGAGGGTCTCAAGTTTGATATTAGAAGCATTGAGATATCACATTTCATGATATCGGAAGGGTCTCAAGATTGGAATGGGAAGGAGTTGGATATCACATCTCATGATAAAGGAAGGGTCTAAGGTTTGGAAGGGGAAGGATTTGGATATCACATCTCATGTTATAGGACGGGTCTCAGGTTTGGTATTAGAAGCATTGAGATATCAAATCTCATGGTATAGGAAGGGTCTCAGAATTGGAATGTGAAGGAGTTGGATATCACATCTCAAGCTATAGGAAGGGTCTCAGGATTAGAATGGGAAGGAGTTTGATATCACATCTCATGCCATAGTATGGGTCTCAGGTTTGGTAGAAGCATTGGGATATCACATCTCATGCTATCGGAAGGGTATCAGGATTGGATTTGGAAGGAGTTGGATATCCCATCTCATGCTATAGGAAGGGTCTCAGGTTGGAATGGGGAGGAGTTGGATATCACATCTCATGTTATAGGAAGGGTCTCAGGATTGGAATGGGAAGGACTTGGATATCACATCTCATGCTACAGGAAGGCTCTCAGGTTTGCAAGGGGAAAGAGTTGGATATCACATTTCATGTTAGAGGTAGGATCTCAGGTTTGGTATTAGAAGTATTGAGATATCACATCTCATGCTATCAGAAGGATCTCAGGTTTGGTATAGAAGCTTTGAGATATCATATCTTATGCTATCAGAAGAGTCTCAGGATTGGAATGGGAAGGAGTTGGATATCACATCTCATGCTAAAGGGAGGGTCTCAGGTTTGGAAGATAAGGATTTGGATATCACATCTCATGTTATAGGAAGGATCTCAGGTTTGGTATTAGAAGTATTGAGATATCACATCTCATGCTATCGGAAGGATCTCAGGTTTGGTATAGAAGCATTGAGATATCATATCTTATGCTATCAGAAGGGTCTCAGGATTGGAATGGGAAGGAGTTGGATATCACATCTCATGCTAAAGGGAGGGTCTCAGGTTTGGAAGGCGAAGGATTTGGATATCACATCTCATGTTATAGGATGGATCTCAGGTTTGGTATTAGAAGTATTGAGATATCACATCTCATGTTATCGGAAGGATCTCAGGTTTGGTATTAGAAGTATTGAGATATCACATCTCATGCTATAGGAAGGGTCTCAGGATTGGAATGGGAAGGAGTTGGATATCACATCTCATGCTAAAGGAAGGGTCTCAGGTTTGGTAGAAGCATTGAGATATCACATCTCATGCTATAGGAAGGGTCTCAGGATTGGTATGGGAAGGACTTAGATATCACATATCGTGCTATAGGGAGGGTCTCAGTTTTGATATTAGAAGCATTGAGATATCACATCTCATGCTATCGGAAGTGTCTCAGGATTGGAATGGGAAGGAGCTGGATATCACATCTCATGCTAAAGGAAGGGTCTCAGGTTTGGAACGTGAAGGAGTTGGATATCACATCTCATGCTATAGGAAGGGTCTCAGGTTTGGTATAAGCATTGAGATATCACATCTCATGCTATAGGAAGGGTCTCAGGATTGGAATGGAAGGAGTTGGATATCACATCTCATGTTATAGGAACGATCTCAGGTTTGGTATTAGAAGCATTGAGACATCACATCTCATGCTATAGGAAGGGTCTCAGGATTGGAATGGGAAGGAGTTGGATATCACATCTCATGCTATAGGAAGGGTCTCAGGATTGGAATGGGAAGGAGTTGAATATGACATCTCATGCCGTAGGAAGGGTCTCAGGTTTGGTATAAACATTGAGATATCACATCTCTGCTATCAAAAGGGTCTCAGATTTGGAATGGGAAGGAGTTGGATATCCCATCTCATGTTATAGGAAGAGTCTCAGGTTTGGTATTAGAAGCATTGAGATATCACATCTCATGCTATAGGAAGTGTCTCAGGATTGGAATGGGAAGGACTTGGATATCACATCTCATGCTATAGGTAGGGTCTCAAGTTTGATATTAGAAGCATTGAGATATCACATCTCATGCTATAGGAAGGGTCTCAGGATTGGAATGGGAAAGAGTTGGATATCACATCTCATGCTATGGGAAGGGTCTCAGGTTTGGTATAAGCAGTGAGATATCACATCTCATGCTATAGGAAGGGTCTCAGGATTGGAATGGGAAGGAGTTGGATATCACATCTCATGCTATAGGACGGGTCTCAGGTTTGGTATAAGCAGTGAGATATC
Organism: Ambystoma mexicanum; assembly: GCF_040938575.1. NCBI lineage: Eukaryota > Metazoa > Chordata > Amphibia > Caudata > Ambystomatidae > Ambystoma > Ambystoma mexicanum. The sequence continues at coordinate 1,633,465 of NW_027182475.1, forward strand.
ACATCTCATGCTATAGGAAGTGTCTCAGGATTGGAATGGGAAGGAGTTGGATATCGGATCTCAGGTTTGGTATAAGCATTGAGATATCACATCTCTGCTATCGGAAGGGTCTCAGGATTGGAATGGGAAGGAGTTGGATATTCCCATCTCATGTTATAGGAAGGGTCTCAGGTTTGGTATTAGAAGCATTGAGATATCACATCTCATGCTATAGGAAGGGTCTCAGGATTGGAATGGGAAGGACTTGGATATCACATCTCATGCTATAGGGAGGGTCTCAAGTTTGATATTAGAAGCATTGAGATATCACATTTCATGATATCGGAAGGGTCTCAAGATTGGAATGGGAAGGAGTTGGATATCACATCTCATGATAAAGGAAGGGTCTAAGGTTTGGAAGGGGAAGGATTTGGATATCACATCTCATGTTATAGGACGGGTCTCAGGTTTGGTATTAGAAGCATTGAGATATCAAGTCTCATGGTATAGGAAGGGTCTCAGAATTGGAATGGGAAGGAGTTGGATATCACATCTCAAGCTATAGGAAGGGTCTCAGGATTAGAATGGGAAGGAGTTTGATATCACATCTCATGCCATAGTATGGGTCTCAGGTTTGGTAGAAGCATTGGGATATCACATCTCATGCTATCGGAAGGGTATCGGGATTGGATTTGGAAGGAGTTGGATATCCCATCTCATGCTATAGGAAGGGTCTCAGGTTGGAATGGGGAGGAGTTGGATATCACATCTCATGTTATAGGAAGGGTCTCAGGATTGGAATGGGAAGGACTTGGATATCACATCTCATGCTACAGGAAGGCTCTCAGGTTTGCAAGGGGAAAGAGTTGGATATCACATTTCATGTTAGAGGTAGGATCTCAGGTTTGGTATTAGAAGTATTGAGATATCACATCTCATGTTATCAGAAGGATCTCAGGTTTGGTATAGAAGCATTGAGATATCATATCTTATGCTATCAGAAGAGTCTCAGGATTGGAATGGGAAGGAGTTGGATATCACATCTCATGCTAAAGGGAGGGTCTCAGGTTTGGAAGATAAGGATTTGGATATCACATCTCATGTTATAGGAAGGATTTCAGGTTTGGTATTAGAAGTATTGAGATATCACATCTCATGCAATCGGAAGGATCTCAGGTTTGGTATAGAAGCATTGAGATATATCTTATGCTATCAGAAGGGTCTCAGGATTGGAATGGGAAGGAGTTGGATATCACATCTCATGCTAAAGGGAGGGTCTCAGGTTTGGAAGGCGAAGGATTTGGATATCACATCTCATGTTATAGGATGGATCTCAGGTTTGATATTAGAAGTATTGAGATATCACATCTCATGTTATCGGAAGGATCTCAGGTTTGGTATTAGAAGTATTGAGATATCACATCTCATGCTATAGGAAGGGTCTCAGGATTGGAATGGGAAGGAGTTGGATATCACATCTCATGCTAAAGGAAGGGTCTCAGGTTTGGTAGAAGCATTGAGATATCACATCTCATGCTATAGGAAGGGTCTCGGGATTGGAATGGGAAGGACTTAGATATCACATATCATGCTATAGGGAGGGTCTCAGTTTTGATATTAGAAGCATTGAGATATCACATCTCTGCTATCGGAAGGTTCTCAGGATTGGATTGGGAAGGAGTTGGATATCCCTTCTCATGCTATAGGAAGTGTCTCAGGTTGGAATGGGAAGGAGTTGAATATCACATCTCATGTTATAGGAAGGGTCTCAGGATTGGAATGGGAAGGATTTGGATATCACATCTCTTGCTATAGGAAGGGTCTCAGGATTGGAATGGGAAGGATTTGGATATCACATCTCATGTCATAGGAAGTGTTAAGACGGATTTCTGAACTCTGTCCTGGTGGCGCAGAAGTTCAGAAGGCCAACCTAATTACTTGGAACAGGGTAACCTCTGGACAAGCCAGACCAATCAAGGTAGCGATCGCGGCGGTCAAGACTAGGTCTCAAGAGGGGTGAGGGTGACTGAAATTCCGCAATGAGCACACAAAGCAAGAGCGCTTACAAACTACTCCAAACAGTTGTTATATCAAAAATAGATACACATTTATTTTAAGGCCTTTAAAATAATGACCGTAGCGAGAAAATCACAATATCACAATATTAAGCCAACACATACCATATCAACACAATATATATACAAATACACAGTCGCAAGCGTTTAAAGCACGAAATATGTAGTCCACCTGAAAGGAAAGGAAAACAGGCAGTGCGATAACGCTTTAGACTCAGTTCGCCTTCAGAGGCACCTAACTAGATGGAAGTCCGAGCCCTGCGAAGAGTGGAGCCTTGTGCTCAAAGTACCTGCCACGCCGGTGCCAACGGGCAAAAGGGGAAGCTCTTCGGAGGAAGTCAGGCAGTTCGGGTTAGTGCCCAGCAGAAGGAGAACAGGTTCCGCAACTCAAGCGCAGCCTCCACAGCGGGCAGAAGCAGAGCGCGAGTACGGCCAAAAGGGTGCTGTTTTTACACAGCAGGGAAAAGCAATGGGATACTGCAGGAGGGCGACCAGATCCTAGCTAAACTACTCACCGATCCCCGAAGCAAGCAGACCCAGGCTTCTCCACGTTAGTTTCAGCAGCTGGCAGGTTCAGAAGAGCAGGGAACGCCTCGTAGTCGTGTAGAGCAAAAAGACGTCCCAATCGACGAAACCAGCACAGTTTGTTGCCGCAGCAGGACAACGGAGCGGCCGTGTGTATTCGAGCCAAATGTACACTCCTCCCTTCAGACTTGGGAACGCCAAGTGTACGAAGCGTGGGAGAGTGACAAGGACTCGAAATACAACACAACCTGGCGGCGGTTACAGAGCAGGACTCCCTTGTAAGCTGGTCAGTCAACTGGATGGCCCAGAGACACTTCCGAAGGCTTACTTGGCAGGAGATGATGAAGTCGCCGGGAATAGCTGTTCCTGCTATTCCAAAGGTCGAAGCACCAGTACAGGCCTTCTGGTTCGATCCAAGGAGGAAAGGGTTTCAAGGACGACAGCAGTGCAAAGGAGGATTCCTTCAGCGGGTCACCAGCGATTCCTCGGTCCAGCCTCTTGGTTGCAGGATACTTGGCTCCTGTATTCCTTCGTTCGTGAGAACTCAGGAGATCGACATGGTAGTGGTGTTTCCAGCCCCCTCTTATCCACAGTTCCCTTCGCGCCAAAACGGAGGGGAGCCAATGGGAGATCCGCTCATCAACACACATACCATACGTGGACCAATCACGGACCACGGTGGTCCCAGGCATTCACACTACCCTAGACTCTCTGGCACCCAGGATGTGTATTGGGACCAGACATCCCAGCCCACACCCTGGAGGCACACAAACGACATGTAGAAGCCCGCGAAAGCAACCACGTTTCGCGGGAAAGTACATGCCCAAATAAGGAAGGCCCCGGGTCGCTCGACCTGGGGAAGGTGAAGGGAGCAAGACGGTCAGTGGACAAGACAAAGGAGCCTCGTGGTCTGGCCATTTTGGGAGCCAGGCCACCATTTTGGGTTCAGTGCGAAAAACGTGCTCAGAACGCCAAAAGGAGCTCAAAATAAACAAAACGATCGCTGCCACCATTCGAGTCCCTGAATGACTTGCACCGATCAAATACCATCCTAAAAGAGTATCTAGGGCCTGTAGAAGGCTAGAGACCCAAGAGAGCTGTAACTTAGCTTACAGTGCCCTCTTGTGTCATGTTGCACTAAAGCCGCAACACGATAAAAGAAACTACGGGAAACAGCGTTCCCCGGTACTGAATGTCTTAAGGGCATGTCAGTTTCCCCGTAAGAAAGGAGCGAAAGCCCAGAGAAGTGCAGCAGAAGGCTGTACTTCTCTGGCAAAGTCAAGAACAAGGTTAAAAACAATAGCAAAAAGTTTAGGGGTTGCCACATGGAAGGAAAATTACCTACAATTACGAAATCTTTCCTAACACTCGCCCCTCCCAGACTATGGACAGGGGGAACTAATCCACCCCTGGATGAGTCTCTTGTTCAGGTCGGTTAAACATTCTGGACAACCCATCAGCATTGCTATGTTGGACACCTGGCCTATGCTCAATAGTGAAGTCGAAGCCTTGTAGACTTATGGACCACCTAAGCAACTTTGGATTCTCCCCCTTCATGTTCATTAGCCACTTTAATGGCTTATGGTCAGTCTGCACAGTGAAGTGGGTCCCATAGAGGTAGGGCCTCAGCTTCCTTAGGGCCCACACAACAGAGAAACATTCTTTCTCTACCGTGGACCATCTGAGCTCTCTGTCCTTAAACTGGCGACTAATAAAACCGATAGGGTGTTCCTTACCCTTCTCATCTACTTGTGATAGTACAGCTCCTATCCCAGTGTCAGAGGCATCCGTCTGCACGATAAAAGGTCTTTGATAATCAGGGGCCCTGAGCACAGGGGCCTGGCACAAGGAGTCTTTCAAGCCATTGAAGGCCTTCTCACACTCGTCGGTCCAAGTTACCTTCTTGGGTTTCTTCAGAGTTGTGAGGGCAGTCAGAGGAGCAGCTATGGTGCCATAGTCTGCCACAAAATTGCGGTAATACCCCGTGAGTCCTAAGAAGGCTCTCACTTGGGTTTGCGTAGTGGGGGTAGGCCAGTCTTGTACTGCTTGTACCTGACTGAGTAGAGGCTGTCTCCTCCCTCCACCTACTTCATGTCCAAGGTAAACCACTGAGCCTTGTCCATTTTGGTGAGGGGCCACTCGGACACCCTCAAAAGAGCTATCTGAAGGACTGCTTGGGAACAGGTCGGGGAGAGGTTCAGACTCCTCTCCCGCAACGTCTGAAGCCAGTAGCAGTGCTGCGATTTCGACGCTTGGGCCGAAAGCCTTCAGCCTATTCACGTGAAGCACTTTTGGAGCCTGTCCAGGCCTTCCAAGGTCCACTGAATAGTTAACCTCACCCAGGGGCTCCACCACTGGGTAAGGGCCTGACCATTTGTCCTGTAAAGCTCGAGGCCTTATGAGATTCATGATCAGGACTTGCTGACCAAGTGTAAAGTTGATGAGGGAAGCTTTCTGGTCGTACCAATGTTTCACCAGCGCTTGCCCTGCCTTCAATTTATCACTAGCCAAGACCATCAGAAGTACCATCCGTTTTCTGAGCCCTAGCACATAATCAACTACGTTGGTAGTAACAGGGGGAGTGGGCATCTCCCATCCCTCTTTGACGATGGCTAAGGGTCCCCGTACGGGATGACCGAACAGAAGTTCGAAGGGGCTGAAGCCAACACCCTCCTGTGGTACCTCTCGGTAGGCAAACAGTAAGCATGAAACAAGAAGATCCCATTTTCTTCTCTGAGGCTCCTCCAGAGCCCCAATCACGCTCTTTAACGTCCTGTTGAAACGCCCCCCCAGACCATTGGTCTGGGGGTGGTATGCAGAAGAGAACCCGTAGGTGACCCCACATTCTTTCCACATAGCCTGCCTATACTTCGACATAAAGTTGCTGCCATGATCCGACACAACTTCTTTAGGGAAGCCAACCCTAGTAAATATGCCGAGTAAAGCTTCTGCAACTGACTTGGCAGTTACAGTTTTCCATGGGATGGCCTCAGGATACCTGGTTGCATGGTCGACCAGCGCCAGGATAAACCTATTGCCCGAGGATGTTTGCGGGTCAAGGGGACCAACCATGTCGATCCCTACCCTTTCAAATGGTACCCCCACAACTGGGAGCGGTACCAACGGAGCTTGGATTGTCGCGCCAACCTTACCAGACAACTGGCAGGCGGCACAACTCCTGCAGTGACTTTCTACTTGCTCCCCCATCTTGGGCCAGTAGAAGTGCATGGATAACCTTTGCTTGGTCCTCCTCATACCAAGGTGACCAGCAAGGGGAACGACATGCGCCAACTGCAGGAGGAAGGGCCTAACAGCAAGGGGAACCACCAACCTCCTATGGTCTCCTCCTGTAGACTCTGTGGGCTCACTATACAGGAGTCCACCTTCCTGGTAAATCCTATGCATCCCAGGAGGTTCACCCTCAAGCTGGGAGCAGGCCTGTCTCCTTAGGCCTTCCAGAGATTGGCACTCACGTTGGCCTTTACTGAATTCGTCCCTATCAGGACCTCCTTCAACTAACAAGTCTTTTAGTTCAGGATGATCGTTGGGGTCGAATACTTCAGGCATCGCCACCTCCTCGTCAGGCCGGGGCGATTGACCAACTTCCTCCACCGCAGTGGTAGGCGATCTCGGGGGAATATTCTCTTTCCCTCGTTTTGACTTGTAGACTCCTTTCGCCTTGGGTTTCCCCTTTGGCTGGGGCGGCGTATTGGTCTTGGCCAATGCTGCCCGTGCTTGAGACCGTGTGTAGGGTCTTTCGGCAGTGTCTCCTACGAGCCCTAAAGCTCTGAGATCATTACCCAACAAGACCTTTCCCGGGATGTTTCTCTGAATGCTCACTGGAATCCTGACTGCTGTACCATTTAAAGTAAGATTTACAGAGATCACGGGAAACATACGGAGGGGGCCGTCAGCCAACTTAGTGGGCATCAGAGTAGCTCTGGCAACTTCCTCTGAGTCTACCAAGGTAGAATCCACTACAGTTCGACTGCACCCACTATCCCTAAGAGCTGGAGTATCCACTCCATTGATCAGCACACTGTCTTTAAAGTAGTGCTTGGTATTATCCGGAATCCTAGCATAAGCCTCTGCGACTTTAGGCTCCCAGGAACCCAGGGACACTAAAACTACCTCAGCCTCTACTCCGCTGGGAAATGAGTCTGAGGAGAAGGATGCTCCTGTAATCTCTTCTTCCTCGTAGGAGGAGAAGGCCAGATTAGCGGAGTGGACCCCCAAAGGTCTAACCTTACACCGGGGATCCCCCTTCACATGGTCAGTTGCTCCACAAGAAAAACAAGCCCCAGTGGGTCTGTTTACGTAGGGAGGCTTATTGTAACCAGAGTTCTGTTTCGGAGGCGAACCTCCACTACCCTGTGAGTTCTCTTGTGTCGTACCCTTGTTTTTCTTTTTGTGGCCCTTATGGGAAGGAGATATAGCAGATTCCCCACCCTCCATATCTTTGGACTTTTTCCCTTCCTCCTGCTTACCAGGATGAGTTTTGTCCTTATGGGACACTCGATGTGACACCCATAAGTCTGCTGCAATGGCCAGCTTCTTAGGATCTATCTCCTTCGAATCAGCCAAATGCTGCTTAAGCTCCGGGGAAGAAGAAGCAAAAATATGTTCCAGCATGACAAGATCTATCATGCCTTCAAAGGTAGAAACCTTATAACCTTCAACCCAGCCAGTTAAGTTTTTCAAAGATTCAGCGACATAAGATACCCAAGTACCACCTTCCTTTTTCTTATACTCTCGAAAACGCTTTAAATATTGGGCCGGAGTCTTCCCAAACTTTAAAATGAGAGTTTGCTTTAACATTGCGAAATCAGCCCGCTCAGCCTTCGACATTTCCATAATGGCACTACAGCCAGAATGGGGCAGTCTACTGAGCAACCACGCAATCTTATCAGCACTGTCAACTTTTTGAACCTCGCATGCATACTCAAACGCATTCAGCCAGTCCATAATGTCATTCCTTTCTTCATACACACTGAGCAGATCTTTTGGAAACCGTGGATGAGAGGAAGCCCCAGACCCATGTCTAGGACCCTTGGATCCATTTGCAACCTGAAGCTTGGCCAGTTCCAACTGGTGATCCCTGTCTTTCTGTTTTTCTGCCTGTTCGATTTTTAGTTTGGCTATGCTGAATTCAAGCTCCTGCTGCCTAAACCGCAGCTCTTGCTTCTTGAATTCAAGCATAGCCTCCCCATCAACACTGGCAGAGGAAACATTAGACATTACATCCTCCCTGTCCTCGTGGTCGCGATGGATCAGTGCAGCGGCAGAACGAGAGCAGCCCCACCACCTTCTGCACTGTCCTCGGAAGTTATAGCGTCAAGCTGCGCTTCTTGCCACGCCACGATTCTCTGGATCATTTCCAATTTTGTGCCTTGAGAGGAAACACCTCTCTCCGCACACATCTTTTCAGCGTTTCTGATTTGGAAGCATTTAAAGTTAACAAGGTATTTGCTTCCATACTGTTTGATAGGACTATGGCCTTTTTAAAGTTATATTACAACAATTCACTACGTGTACTGTTTGGAATAACCTGAAATGCCTTAGTTCGAGCGCAACACTGGATACCTTCAGTCGTATCCCACCGCTGTACACCAATTTGTTAAGGACAGAGTTCAGAAATCTGTCTTAACAGGAAGGATCTCAGGTTTGGTATTAGAAGCATTGATATATCACATCTCATGCTATAGGAATGGTCTCAGGATTGGAATGGGTAGGAGTTGGATATTACATTCTTGCTATAGGAAGGGTCTCATGTTTGGAATGGGAAGGAGTTGGATATCACATATGCTATAGGAAGTGTCTCAGGTTTGGAACGGGAAGGAGTTGGATATCACATCTCATGTTATAGGAAGGGTCTCAGGTTTGGTATAAGCATTGAGATATCACATCTCTGCTATCAGGAGTGGCTCAGGATTGGAATGGGAAGGAGTTGGATATCCCATCTCATGTTAAAGGACAGGTCTCTGGTTTGGTATTAGAATCATTGAGATATCACATCGCATGCTGTAGGAAGGGTCTAAGGATTGGAATGGGATGGACTTGGATATCACATCCCATGCTATAGGTAGGCTCTCAGGTTTGGTATAAGCATTGAGATATCACATCTCATGCTATAGGAAGGGTCTCAGGATTGGAATGGGAAGGATTTGGATATCACATCTCATGCTATAGGAAGGGTCTCAGGTTTGGTATAAGCATGGAGATATCACTTCTCATGCTATAGGAAGGGTCTCAGGATTGGAATGGGAAGGTGTTGGATATCACATCTCATGCTATAGGAAGGGTCTCAGATTTGGTATAAGCATTGAGATATCACATCTCATGCTATAGGAAGGGTCTCAGGATTGGAATGGGAAGGAGTTGTACATGACATCTCAGGCCTTAGGAAGGGTCTCAGGTTTGGTATAAGCACTGAGATATCACATCTTTGCTATCGGAAGGGTCTCAGGATTGGAATGGGAAGGAGTTGGATATCCCATCTCATGTTATAGGAAGGGTCTCAGGTTTGGTATTAGAAGCATTGAGATATCACATCTCATGCTATAGGAAGGGTCTCAGGATTGGAATGGGAAGGACTTGGATGTCACATCTCATGCTATAGGGAGGGTCTCAAGTTTGATATTAGAAGCATTGAGATAACAAATCTCATGATATCGGAAGGGTCTCAGGATTGGAATGGGAAGGAGTTGGATATCACATCTCATGATAAAGGAAGGGTCTAAGGTTTGGAAGGGGAAGGATTTGGATATCACATCTCATGTTATAGGACGGGTCTCAGGTTTGGTATTAGAAGCATTGAGATATCAAGTCTCATGGTATAAGAAGGGTCTCAGAATTGGAATGGGAAGGAGTTGGATATCACATCTCAAGCTATAGGAAGCGTCTCAGGATTGGAATGGGAAGGAGTTTGATATCACATCTCATGCCATAGTATGGGTCTCAGGTTTGGTAGAAGCATTGGGATATCACATGTCATGCTATCGGAAGGGTATCAGTATTGGATTTGGAAGGAGTTGGATATCCCATCTCATGCTATAGGAAGGGTCTCATGTTAGAATGGGAAGGAGTTGGATATCACATTTCATGTTATAGTAAGGGTCTCAGGATTGGAATGGGAAGGACTTGGATATCATATCTCATGCTATAGGAAGGCTCTCAGGTTTGGAAGGGGAAGGAGTTGGATATCACATTTCATGTTAGAGGAAGGATCTCAGGTTTGGTATAAGCATTGAGATATCACATCTCATGCTATAGGAAGGGTCTCAGGATTGGAATGGGAAGAAGTTGGATATCACATCTCATGCTATAGGAAGGGTCTCAGGATTGGAATGGGAAGGAGTTGGATATCACATCTCATGTTATAGGAAGGATCTCAGGTTTGGTATTAGAAGCATTGAGACATCACATCTCATGCTATAGGAAGGGTCTCAGGATTGGAATGGGAAGGAGTTGGATATCACATCTCATGCTATAGGAAGGGTCTCAGGTTTGGTATAAGCATTGAGATATCACATCTCATGCTATAGGAAGGGTCTCAGGATTGGAATGGGAAGGATTTGGATATCACATCTTATGCTATAGGAAGGGTCTCAGGTTTGGTATAAGCATTGAGATATCACATCTCATGCTATAGGAAGGGTCTCAGGATTGGAATGGGAAGAAGTTGGATATCACATCTCATGCTATAGGAAGGGTCTCAGGTTTGGTATAAGCATTGAGATATCACATCTCATGCTATAGGAAGGGTCTCAGGGTTGGAATGGGAAGGAGTTGTATATGACATCTCATGCCATAGCAAGGGTCTCAGGTTTGGTATAAGCATTGAGATATCACATCACATGCTATAGGAAGGGTTTCAGGATTGGAATGGGAAGGACTTGGATATCACATCTCATGCTATAGGCAGGGTCTCAGGTTTGGAAAGGGAAGGAGATGGATATCACATTTCATGTTAGAGGTAGGATCTCAGGTTTGGTATTAGAGGCATTGAGATATCACATCTCATGCTATCAGAAGGGTCTCAGGATTGGAATGGAAAGGAGTTGGATATCACATTTCATGCTAAAGGGAGGGTCTCAGGTTTGGAAGGGGAAGGATTTGGAAATCACATCTCATATTATAGGAAGGATCTCAGGTTTGGTATTAGAAGCATTGAGATATCACATCTCATGCTATCGGAAGGATCTCAGGTTTGGTATAAGAGGCATTGAGATATCACATCTCATGCTATCATAAGGGTCTCAGGATTGGAATGGGAAGGAGTTGGATATCACATCTCATGTTATAGGAAGGATCTCAGGTTTGGTATTAGAAGCATTGAGACATCACATCTCATGCTATAGGAAGGGTCTCAGGATTGGAATGGGAAGGAGTTGGATATCACATCTCATGCTATAGGAAGGGTCTCAGGTTTGGTATAAGCATTGAGATATCACATCTCATGCTATAGGAAGGGTCTCAGGATTGGAATGGGAAGGATTTGGATATCACATCTTATGCTATAGGAAGGGTCTCAGGTTTGGTATAAGCATGGAGATATCACTTCTCATGCTATAGGAAGGGTCTCAGGATTGGAATGGGAAGGAGTTGGATATCACATCTCATGCTATAGGAAGGGTCTCAGATTTGGTATAAGCATTGAGATATCACATCTCATGCTATAGGAAGGGTCTCAGGATTGGAATGGGAAGGAGTTGTATATGACATCTCAGGCCATAGGAAGGGTCTCAGATTTGGTATAAGCATTGAGATATCACATCTCATGATATCGGAAGGGTCTCAGGATTGGAATGGGAAGGAGTTGGATATCACATCTCATGATAAAGGAAGGGTCTAAGGTTTGGAAGGGGAAGGATTTGGATATCACATCTCATGTTATAGGACGGGTCTCAGGTTTGGTATTAGAAGCATTGACATATCAAGTCTCATGGTATAAGAAGGGTCTCAGGATTGGAATGGGAAGGAGTTTGATATCACATCTCATGCCATAGTATGGGACTCAGGTTTGGTAGAAGCATTGGGATATCACATCTCATGCTATCGGAAGGGTATCAGTATTGGATTTGGAAGGAGTTGGATATCCCATCTCATGCTATAGGAAGGGTCTCAGGTTGGAATGGGAAGGAGTTGGATATCACATTTCATGTTATAGGAAGGGTCTCAGGATTGGAATGGGAAGGACTTGGATATTATATCTCATGCTATAGGAAGGCTCTCAGGTTTGGAAGGGGAAGGAGTTGGATATCACATTTCATGTTAGAGGAAGGATCTCAGGTTTGGTATTAGAGGCCTTGAGATATCACATCTCATGCTATAGGAAGGGTCTCAGGATTGGAATGGGAAGGAGTTGGATATCACATCTCAAGCTATAGGAAGGGTCTCAGGTTTGGTATAAGCATTGAGATATCACATCTCATGCTATAGGAAGGGTCTCAGGATTGGAATTGGAAGAAGTTGGATATCACATCACATGCTATAGGAAGGGTCTCAGGTTTGGTATAAGCATTGAGATATCACATCTCATGCTATAGGAAGGGTCTCAGGATTGGAATGGGAAGGAGTTGTATATGCCATCTCATGCCATAGGAAGGGTCTCAGGTTTTGTATAAGCATTGAGATATCACATCACATGTGTTAGGAAAGATTTCGTAATTGTAGGGAATTTTCCTTCCATGTGGCAACCCCTAAACTTTTTGCTATTGTTTTTAACCTTGTTCTTGACTTTGCCAGAGAAGTACAGCCTTCTGCCGCACTTCTCTGGGCTTTCGTTCCTTTTGTTACGGGGAAACTGACATGCCCTTAAGACAGTCAGTACCGGGGAACACCGTTTCCCGTAGTTTCTTTTATCGTGTTGCGGCTTTAGTGCAACATGACACAAGAGGGCACTGTAAGCTAAGTTACAGCTCTCTTGGGTCTCTAGCCTTCTACAGACCCTAGATACTCTTTTAGGATGGTATTTGATCGGTGCAAGTCATTCAGGGACTCGAATGGTGGCAGCAATCGTTTTGTTTATTTTGAGCTCCTTTTGGCGTTCTGAGCACGTTTTTGCACTGAACCCAAAATGGTGGCCTGGCTCCCAAAATGGCCAGGCCGCGAGGCTCCTTTGTCTTGTCCATTGACCGTCTTGCTCCCGTCACCTTCCCCAGGTCCGACGACCCGGGGCCTTCCTTATTTGGGCATGTACTTTCCCGCGAAACGTGGTTGCTTTCGCGGGCTTCTACATGTCGTTTGTGTGCCTCCAGGGTGTGGGCTGGGATGTCTGGTCCCAATACACATCCTGGGTTCCAGAGAGTCTAGGGTGGTGTGAATGCCTGGGACCACTGTGGTCCGTGATTGGTCCACGTATGGTATGTGTTTTGATGAGCGGATCTCCCATTGGCTCCCCTCCGTTTTGGCGCGAAGGGAACCGTGGATAAGAGGGAGCTGGAAACACCACTACCATGTCGATCTCCTGAGTTCTCACGAATGAAGGAATACAGGAGCCAAGTATCCTGCAACCAAGAGGCTGGACCGAGGAATCGCTGGTGACCCGCTGAAGGAATCCTCCTTTGCACTGCTGTCGTCCTGTGAAACCCTTTCCTCCTTGGATCGAACCAGAAGGCCTGTACTGGTGCTTCGACCTTTGGATTAGCAGGAACAGCTATTCCCGGCATCTTCAACCATGTGAAGGGGGATCCCCGTTGTAAGGTTAGACCTTTGGGGGTCCACTCCGCTAATCTGGCCTTCTCCTCCTACGAGGAAGAAGAGATTACAGGAGCATCCTTCTCCTCAGACTCATTTCCCAGCGGAATAGAGGCTGAGGTAGTTTTAGTGTCCCTGGGTTCCTGGGAGCCTAAAGTCGCAGAGGCTTATGCTAGGATTCCAGATAATACCAAGCACTACTTTAAAGACAGTGTGCTGATCAATGGAGTGGATACTCCAGCTCTTAGGGATAGTGGGTGCAGTCGAACTGTAGTGGATTCTACCTTGGTAGACTCAGAGGAAGTTGCCAGAGCTACTCTGATGCCCACTAAGTTGGCTGACGGCCCCCTCCGTATGTTTCCCGTGATCCCTGTAAATCTTACTTTAAATGGAACAGCAGTCAGGATTCCATTGAGCATTCAGAGAAACGTCCCGGGAAAGGTCTTGTTGGGCAATGATCTCGGAGCTTTAGGGCTCGTAGGAGACACTGCCGAAAGACCCTACACACGGTCTCAAGCACGGGCAGCATTGGCCAAGTCCAATACGCCGCCCCAGCCAAAGGGGAAACCCAAGGCGAAAGGAGTCTACAAGTCAAGACGAGGGAAAGAGAATATTCCCCCTAGCTCGCCTACCACTGCGGTGGAGGAAGTTGGTCAATCGCCCGGGCCTGACGAGGAGGTGGCGATGCCTGAAGTATTCGACCCCAACGATCATCCTGAACTAAAAGACTTGTTAGTTGAAGGAGGTCCTGATAGGGACGAATTCAGTAAAGGCCAACGTGAGTGCCCATCTCTGGAAGGCCTAAGGAGACAGGCCTGCTCCCAGCTTGAGGGTGAACCTCCTGGGATGCATAGGATTTACCAGGAAGGTGGACTCCTGTATAGTGAGCCCACAGAGTCTACAGAAGGAGACCATAGGAGGTTGGTGGTTCCCCTTGCTGTTAGGCCCTTCCTCCTGCAGTTGGCGCATGAAGTTCCCCTTGCTGGTCACCTCGGTATGAGGAAGACCAAGCAAAGGTTATCCATGCACTTCTACTGGCCCAAGATGGGGGAGCAAGTAGAAAGTCACTGCAGGAGTTGTGCCGCCTGCCAGTTGTCTGGTAAGGTTGGCGCGACAATCCAAGCTCCGTTGGTACCGCTCCCAGTTGTGGGGGTACCATTTGAAAGGGTAGGGATCGACATGGTTGGTCCCCTTGACCCGCAAACATCCTCAGGCAATAGGTTTATCCTGGTGCTGGTCGACCATGCAACCAGGTATCCTGAGGCCGTCCCATTTACAACTGTAACTGCCAAGCCAGTTGCAGAAGCTTTACTCGGCATGTTTACTAGGGTTGGCTTCCCTAAAGAAGTTGTGTCGGATCATGGCAGCAACTTTATGTCGAAGTATAGGCAGGCTATGTGGAAAGAATGTGGGGACACCTACAGGTTCTCTTCTGCATACCGCCCCCAGACCAATGGTCTGGGGGGGCGTTTCAGCAGGACGTTAAAGAGCATGATTGGGGCTCTGGAGGAGCCTCAGAGAAGGAAATGGGATCTTCTTGTTTCATGCTTACTGTTTGCCTACCGAGAGGTACCACAGGAGGGTGTTGGCTTCAGCCCCTTCGAACTTCTGTTCGGTCATCCCGTACGGGGACCCTTAGCCATCGTCAAAGAGGGATGGGAGATGCCCACTCCCCCTGTTGCTACCAATGTAGTTGATTATGTGCTAGGGCTCAGAAAACGGATGGTACTTCTGATGGGCTTGACTAGTGATAAATTGAAGGCAGGGCAAGCGCTGGTGAAACATTGGTACGACCAGAAAGCTTCCCTCATCAACTTTACACTTGGTCAGCAAGTCCTGATCATGAATCTCATAAGGCCTCGAGCTTTACAGGACAAATGGTCAGGCCCTTACCCAGTGGTGGAGCCCCTGGGTGAGGTTAACTATTCAGTGGACCTTGGAAGGCCTGGACAGGCTCCCAAAGTGTTTCACATGAATAGGCTGAAGGCTTTCGGCCCAAGCGTCGAAATCGCAGCACTGCTACTGGCTTCAGATGTTGAGGAAGAGGAGTCTGAACCTCTCCCCGACCTGTTCCCAAGCAGTCCTTCAGTTAGCTCTTTTGAGGGTGTCCGAGTGGCCCCTCACCAAAATGGACAAGGCTCAGTGGTTTACCTTGGACATGAAGTAGGTGGAGGGAGGAGACAGCCTCTATCCAGTAAGGTACAAGCAGTACAAGACTGGCCTACCCCCACTACGCAAACCCAAGTGAGAGCCTTTTTAGGACTCACAGGGTATTACCGCAATTTTGTGGCAGACTATGGCACCATAGCTGCTCCTCTGACTGCCCTCACAACTCCGAAGAAACCCAAGAAGGTAACTTGGACCGACGAGTGTGAGAAGGCCTTCAATGGCTTAAAAGACTCCTTGTGCCAGGCCCCTGTGCTCAGGGCCCCTGATTATCAAAGACCTTTTATCGTGCAGACGGATGCCTCTGACACTGGGATAGGAGCTGTACTATCACAAGTAGATGAGAAGGGTAAGGAACACCCTATCGGTTTTATTAGTCGCCAGCTTAAGGACAGAGAGCTCAGATGGTCCACGGTAGAGAAAGAATGTTTCTCTGTTGTGTGGGCCCTAAGGAAGCTGAGGCCCTACCTCTATGGGACCCACTTCACTGTGCAGACTGACCATAAGCCGTTAAAGTGGCTAATGAACATGAAGGGGGAGAATCCAAAGTTGCTTAGGTGGTCCATAAGTCTACAAGGCTTCGACTTCACTATTGAGCATAGGCCAGGTGTCCAATATAGCAATGCTGATGGGTTGTCCAGAATGTTTAACCGACCTGAACAAGAGACTCATCCAGGGGTGGATTAGTTCCCCCTGTCCATAGTCTGGGAGGGGCGAGTGTTAGGAAAGATTTCGTAATTGTAGGGAATTTTCCTTCCATGTGGCAACCCCTAAACTTTTTGCTATTGTTTTTAACCTTGTTCTTGACTTTGCCAGAGAAGTACAGCCTTCTGCCGCACTTCTCTGGGCTTTCGCTCCTTTTGTTACGGGGAAACTGACATGCCCTTAAGACAGTCAGTACCGGGGAACACCGTTTCCCGTAGTTTCTTTTATCGTGTTGCGGCTTTAGTGCAACATGACACAAGAGGGCACTGTAAGCTAAGTTACAGCTCTCTTGGGTCTCTAGCCTTCTACAGACCCTAGATACTCTTTTAGGATGGTATTTGATCGGTGCAAGTCATTCAGGGACTCGAATGGTGGCAGCGATCGTTTTGTTTATTTTGAGCTCCTTTTGGCGTTCTGAGCACGTTTTTGCACTGAACCCAAAATGGTGGCCTGGCTCCCAAAATGGCCAGGCCGCGAGGCTCCTTTGTCTTGTCCATTGACCGTCTTGCTCCCGTCACCTTCCCCAGGTCCGGCGACCCGGGGCCTTCCTTATTTGGGCATGTACTTTCCCGCGAAACGTGGTTGCTTTCGCGGGCTTCTACATGTCGTTTGTGTGCCTCCAGGGTGTGGGCTGGGATGTCTGGTCCCAATACACATCCTGGGTGCCAGAGAGTCTAGGGTGGTGTGAATGCCTGGGACCACTGTGGTCCGTGATTGGTCCACGTATGGTATGTGTTTTGATGAGCGGATCTCCCATTGGCTCCCCTCCGTTTTGGCGCGAAGGGAACCGTGGATAAGAGGGAGCTGGAAACACCACTACCATGTCGATCTCCTGAGTTCTCACGAACGAAGGAATACAGGAGTCAAGTATCCTGCAACCAAGAGGCTGGACCGAGGAATCGCTGGTGACCCGCTGAAGGAATCCTCCTTTGCACTGCTGTCGTCCTGTGAAACCCTTTCCTCCTTGGATCGAACCAGAAGGCCTGTACTGGTGCTTCGACCTTTGGATTAGCAGGAACAGCTATTCCCGGCATCATCAACCATCTCCTGCCAAGTAAGCCTTCGGAAGCGTCTCTGGGCCATCCAGTTGACTGACCAGCTTACAAAGGAGGTTGGCTCTGCAACCGCCGCCAGGTTGGGTTGTATTGCGAGTCCTTGTCCCTCTCCCACGCTTCGTACGCTTGGCGTCCCCAGGTCTGAAGGCAGGAGGGTTCATTTGGCTCGAATACACACGGCCGCTCCGTTGTCCTGTGCGGCAACAAAACTGTGCTGGTTTCGTCGATTGGGACGTCTTTTTGCTCTACACGACTACGAGGCGTTCCCTGCTCTTCTGAACCTGCCAGCTGCTGAAACTAACGTGGAGAAGCCTGGGTTTGCTTGCTTCGGGGACCGGTGAGTAGTTTTGCTAGGATCTGGTCGCCCTCCTGCAGTATCCCATTGCTTTTCCCTGCTGTGTAAAAACAGCACCCTTTTGGCCGTACTCGCGCTCTGCTTCTGCTCGCTGTGGAGGCTGCGCTTGAGTTTCGGAACCTGTTCTCCTTCTGCTGTGCACTAACCCGAACTGCCTGACTTCCTCCGAAGAGCTTCCCCTTTTGCCCGTTGGCACCGGCGTGGCAGGTACTTTGAGCACAAGGCTCCACTCTTCGCAGGGCACGGACTTCCATCTAGTTAGGTGCCTCTAAAGGCGAACTGAGTCTAAAGCGTTATCGCACTGCCTGTTTTCCTTCCCTGGCAGGTGGACTACATATTTCGTGCTTTAAACGCTTGCGACTGTGTATTTGTATATATATTGTGTTGATTTGGTATGTGTTGGCTTAATACTGTGTTATTGTGATTTTCTCGCTACGGTCGTTGTTTTAAAGGCCTTAAAATAAATGTGTTTATATTTTTGATATAACAACTGTTTGGAGTAGTTTGTAAGCGCTCTTGCTTTGTGTGCTCATTGCGGGCTTTCAGTCACCCTCACCCCTCTTGAGACCTAGTCTTGACCGCCGCGATCGCTACCTTGATTGGTCTGGCTTGTCCAGAGGTTACCCTGTTCCAAGTAATTAGGTTGGCCTTCTGAACTTCTGCGCCACCAGGACAGAGTTCAGAAATCCGTCTTAACAACATGCTATAGGAAGGGTCTCAGGATTGGAATGGGAAGGACTTGGATATCACATATCATGCTATAGGCAGGGTCTCAGGTTTGGAAAGGGAAGGTGATGGATATCACATTTCATGTTAGAGGTAGGATCTCAGGTTTGGTATTAGAGGCATTGAGATATCACATCTCATGCTATCAGAAGGGTCTCAGGATTGGAATGGGAAGGAGTTGGATATCACATCTCATGCTAAAGGGAGGGTCTCAGGTTTGGAAGGGGAAGGATTTGGAAATCACAACTCATATTATAGGAAGGATCTCAGGTTTGGTATTAGAAGCATTGAGATATCACATCTCATGCTATCGGAAGGATCTCAGGTTTGGTATAAGAGGCATTGAGATATCACATCTCATGCTATCATAAGGGTCTCAGGATTGGAATGGGAAGGAGTTGGATATCACATCTCATGTTATAGGAAGGATCTCAGGTTTGGTATTGGAAGCATTGAGACATCACATCTCATGCTATAGGAAGGGTCTCAGGATTGGAATGGGAAGGAGTTGGATATCACATCTCATGCTATAGGAAGGGTCTCAGATTTGGTATAAGCATTGAGATATCACATCTCATGCTATAGGAAGGGTCTCAGGATTGGAATGGGAAGGAGTTGTATATGACATCTCAGGCCATAGGAAGGGTCTCAGGTTTGATATAAGCATTGAGATATCACATCTCTGCTATCGGAAGGGTCTCAGGATTGGAATGGGAAGGAGTTGGATATCCCATCTGAGTTGGATATCCCATCTCATGTTATAGGAAGGGTCTCAGGTTTGGTATTAGAAGCATTGAGATATCACATCTCATGCTATAGGAAGGGTCTCAGGATTGGAATGGGGAGGACTTGGATGTCACATCTCATGCTATAGGGAGGGTCTCAAGTTTGATATTAGAAACATTGAGATAACAAATGTCATGATATCGGAAGGGTCTCAGGATTGGAATGGGAAGGAGTTGGATATCACATCTCATGATAAAGGAAGGGTCTAAGGTTTGGAAGGGGAAGGATTTGGATATCACATCTCATGTTATAGGACGGGTCTCAGGTTTGGTATTAGAAGCATTGAGATATCAAGTCTCATGGTATAGAAAGGGTCTCAGAATTGGAATGGGAAGAAGTTGGATATCACATCTCAAGCTATAGGAAGGGTCTCAGGATTGGAATGGGAAGGAGTTTGATATCACATCTTATGCCATAGTATGGGTCTCAGATTTGGTAGAAGCATTGGGATATCACATCTCATGCTATCGGAATGGTATCAGTATTGGATTTGGAAGGAGTTGGATATCCCATCTCATGCTATAGGAAAGGTCTCAGGTTGGAATGGGATGGAGTTGGATATCACATTTCATGTTATAGGAAGGGTCTCAGGATTGGAATGGGAAGGACTTGGATATCATATCTCATGCTATAGGAAGGCTCTCAGGTTTGGAAGGGGAAGGAGTTGGATAATACATTCATGTTAGAGGAAGGATCTCAGGTTTGGTATTAGAGGCCTTGAGATATCACATCTCATGCTATAGGAAGGGTCTCAGGATTGGAATGGGAAGGAGTTGGATATCACATCTCATGTTATAGGAAAGATCTCAGGTTTGGTATTAGAAGCATTGAGACATCACATCTCATGTTATAGGAAGGGTCTCAGGATTGGAATGGGAAGAAGTTGGATATCACATCTCATGCTATAGGAAGGGTCTAAGGTTTGGAAGGGGAAGGATTTGGATATCACATCTCATGTTATAGGACGGGTCTCAGGTTTGGTATTAGAAGCATTGACATATCAAGTCTCATGGTATAAGAAGGGTCTCAGGATTGGAATGGGAAGGAGTTTGATATCACATTTCATGCCATAGTATGGGACTCAGGTTTGGTAGAAGCATTGGGATATCACATCTCATGCTATCGGAAGGGTATCAGTATTGGATTTGGAAGGAGTTGGATATCCCATCTCATGCTATAGGAAGGGTCTCAGGTTGGAATGG
This sequence comes from Ambystoma mexicanum, assembly GCF_040938575.1. Lineage (NCBI taxonomy): Eukaryota > Metazoa > Chordata > Amphibia > Caudata > Ambystomatidae > Ambystoma > Ambystoma mexicanum. The sequence continues at coordinate 1,653,737 of NW_027182475.1, forward strand.
GAAGGAGTTGGATATCACATTTCATGTTATAGGAAGGGTCTCAGGATTGGAATGGGAAGGACTTGGATATCATATCTCATGCTATAGGAAGGCTCTCAGGTTTGGAAGGGGAAGTAGTTGGATATCACATTTCATGTTAGAGGAAGGATCTCAGGTTTGGTATTAGAGGCCTTGAGATATCACATCTCATGCTATAGGAAGGGTCTCAGGATTGGAATGGGAAGGAGTTGGATATCACATCTCAAGCTGTAGGAAGGGTCTCAGGTTTGGTATAAGCATTGAGATATCACATCTCATGCTATAGGAAGGGTCTCAGGATTGGAATGGGAAGAAGTTGGATATCACATCACATGCTATAGGAAGGGTCTCAGGTTTGGTATAAGCATTGAGATATCACATCTCATGCTATAGGAAGGGTCTCAGGATTGGAATGGGAAGGAGTTGTATATGCCATCTCATGCCATAGGAAGGGTCTCAGGTTTTGTATAAGCATTGAGATATCACATCACATGCTATAGGAAGGGTCTCAGGATTGGAATGGGAAGGACTTGTATATCACATATCATGCTATAGGCAGGGTCTCAGGTTTGGAAAGGGAAGGAGATGGATATCACATTTCATGTTAGAGGTAGGATCTCAGGTTTGGTATTAGAGGCATTGAGATATCACATCTCATGCTATCAGAAGGGTCTCAGGATTGGAATGGGAAGGAGTTGGATATCACATCTCATGCTAAAGGGAGGATCTCAGGTTTGGAAGGGGAAGGATTTGGAAATCACATCTCATATTATAGGAAGGATCTCAGGTTTGGTATTAGAAGCATTGAGATATCACATCTCATGCTATCGGAAGGATCTCAGGTTTGGTATAAGAGGCATTGAGATATCACATCTCATGCTATCATAAGGGTCTCAGGATTGGAATGGGAAGGAGTTGGATATCACATCTCATGTTATAGGAAGGATCTCAGGTTTGGTATTGGAAGCATTGAGACATCACATCTCATGCTATAGGAAGGGTCTCAGGATTGGAATGGGAAGGAGTTGGATATCACATCTCATGCTATAGGAAGTGTTAAGACGGATTTCTGAACTCCGTCCTGGTGGCGCAGAAGTTCAGAAGGCCAACCTAATTACTTGGAACAGGGTAACCTCTGGACAAGCCAGACCAATCAAGGTAGCGATCGCGGCGGTCAAGACTAGGTCTCAAGAGGGGTGAGGGTGACTGAAAGCCCGCAGTGAGCACACAAAGCAAGAGCGCTGACAAACTACTCCAAACAGTTGTTATATCAAAAATAGATACACATTTATTTTAAGGCCTTTAAAATAATGACCGTAGCGAGAAAATCACAATATCACAATATTAAACCAACACATACCATATCAACCCAATATATATACAAATACACAGTCGCAAGCGTTTAAAGCACGAAATATGTAGTCCACCTGCCAGGGAAGGAAAACAGGCAGTGCGATAATGCTTTAGACTCAGTTCGCCTTCAGAGGCACCTAACTAGATGGAAGTCCGAGCCCTGCGAAGAGTGGAGCCTTGTGCTCAAAGTACCTGCCACGCCGGTGCCAACGGGCAAAAGGGGAAGCTCTTCGGAGGAAGTCAGGCAGTTCGGGTTAGTGCACAGCAGAAGAAGAACAGGTTCCGCAACTCAAGCGCAGCCTCCACAGCGGGCAGAAGCAGAGCGCGAGCGCGGCAAAAGGGTGCTGTTTTTACACAGCAGGGAAAAGCAATGGGATACTGCAGGAGGGCGACCAGATCCTAGATATACTACTCACCGGTCCCCGAAGCAAGCAGACCCAGGCTTCTCCACGATAGTTTCAGCAGCTGGCAGGTTCAGAAGAGCAGGGAACGCTTTGTAGTCGTGTAGAGCAAAAAGATGTCCCAATCGACGAAACCGGCACAGTTTTGTTGCCGCACAGGACAACGGAGCGGCCGTGTGTATTCGAGCCAAATGTACACTCCTCCCTTCAGACCTGGGGACGCCAAGCGTACGAAGCGTGGGAGAGTGACAAGGACTCACAATACAACACAACCTGGCGGCGGTTGCAGAGCCAAACTCCTTGGTAAGCTGGTCAGTCAACTGGATGGCCCAGAGACGCTTCCGAAGGCTTACTTGGCAGGAGATGGTTGAAGATGCCGGGAATAGCTGTTCCTGCTATTCCAAAGGTCGAAGCACCAGTACAGGCCTTCTGGTTCGATCAAAGGAGGACAGGGGCTCTCCGGACGACAGCAGTGCAAAGGAGGATTCCTTCAGCGGGTCACCAGCGATTCCTCGGTCCAGCCTCGTAGTTGCAGGATACTTGGCTCCTGTATTCCTTCGTTTGAGAAAACTCAGGAGATCGACATGGTAGTGGTGTTTCCAGCCCCCTCTTATCCACGGTTCCCTTCGCGCCAAAACGGAGGGGAGCCAATGGGAGATCCGCTCATCAAAAACACATACCATACGTGGACCAATCACGGACCACGGTGGTCCCAGGCATTCACACCACCCTAGACTCTCTGGCACCCAGGATGTGTATTGGGACCAGACATCCCAGCCCACACCCTGGAGGCACACAAACGACGTGTAGAAACCCGCGAAAGCAACCACGTTTCGCGGGAAAGTACATGCCCAAATAAGGAAGGCCCCGGGTCGCCGGACCTGGGGAAGGTGAAGGGAGCAAGACGGACAGTGGACAGGACAAAGGAGCCTCGCGGCCTGGCCATTTTGGGAGCCAGGCCACCATTTTGGGTTCAGTGCAAAAACGTGCTCAGAACTCCAAAAGGAGCTCAAAATAAACAAAACGATCGCTGCCACCATTCCAGTCCCTGAATGACTTGCACCGATCAAATACCATCCTAAAAGAGTATCTAGGGCCTGTAGAAGGCTAGAGACCCAAGAGAGCTGTAACTTAGCTTACAGTGCCCTCTTGTGTCGTGTTGCACTAAAGCTGCGACACGATAAAAGAAACTACCGGAAACCACGTTCCCCGGTACTGACTGTCTTAAGGGCATGTCAGTTTCCCCGTAAGAAAGGAGCGAAAGCCCAGAGAAGTGCGGCAGAAGGCTGTACTTCTCTGGCAAAGTCAAGAACAAGGTTAAAAACAATAGCAAAAAGTTTAGGGGTTGCCACATGGAAGGAAAATTCCCTACAATTACGAAATCTTTCCTAACACTCGCCCCTCCCAGACTATGGACAGGGGGAACTAATCCACCCCTGGATGAGTTTCTTGTTCAGGTCGGTTAAACATTCTGGACAACCCATCAGCATTGCTATGTTGGACACCTGGTCTATGCTCAATAGTGAAGTCGAAGCCTTGAAGACTTATGGACCACCTAAGCAACTTTGGATTCTCCCCCTTCATGTTCATTAGCCACTTTAATGGCTTATGGTCAGTCTGCACAGTGAAGTGGGTCCCATAGAGGTAGGGCCTCAGCTTCCTTAGGGCCCACACAACAGAGAAACATTCTTTCTCTACCGTGGACCACCTGAGCTCTCTGTCCTTAAGCTGGCGACTAATAAAACCGATAGGGTGTTCCTTACCCTTCTCATCTACTTGTGATAGTACAGCTCCTATCGCAGTGTCAGAGGCATCCGTCTGCACGATAAAAGGTCTTTGATAATCAGGGGCCCTTAGGACAGGGGCTTGGCACAAGGAGTCTTTTAAGCCATTGAAGGCCTTCTCACACTCGTCAGTCCAAGTTACCTTCTTGGGTTTCTTCGGAGTTGTGAGGGCAGTCAGAGGAGCAGCTATGGTGCCATAGTCTGCCACAAAATTGCGATAATACCCCGTGAGTCCTAAGAAGGCTCTCACTTGGGTTTGTGTAGTGGGGGTAGGACAGTCTTGTACTGCTTGTACTTTACTGGGTAGAGGCTGTATCCTCCCTCCACCTACTTCATGTCCAAGGTAAACCACTGAGCCTTGTCCAATCTGGCATTTACTAGCCTTTATGGTCAAGTGGGCTTTCTGAAGAGCCTGGAGCACAATCCCAAGGTGTTTCACATGGTCTTCCCAGGTGGCACTGAAAACTGCTATATCGTCCAGATATGCAAGACAGAATTCGTCCAACCCATTCAACACATGATTCACAAGCCTCTGGAAAGTGGCAGGTGCATTCTTCAACCCGAACGGCATTACCCGGAATTGGTAAAGGCCGTCTGGAGTAGAAAATGCTGTCTTCTCCTTGGCATGTTCTGCTAAAGCTATTTGCCAATAGCCAGCAGTGAGGTCAAACGTGCTGAGGTACTTGGAGGCACCCAAAGTATCCACCAGCTCATCTGTTCGAGGCAAGGGGTGTGCATCTGTCTTGGTGACAGCATTCAGAGCCCTGTAATCCACGCAGAACCTCAATTCAGAAGTGCCTGCCTTTGGAACCAACACCACAGGACTGGACCAAGGACTACTAGAGGGTTCAATCACCCCAAGCTCTAACATCTTGTTGACCTCGGTCTTAATATAAGACCGTACTTTATCTGACATCCTGTATCCCCTACTTTTGGTAGGTACACTGTCTCCTGTGTCAATGTTATGTTTGCACCAAGGTGTCAAACCAGGGGACTGTGAAAACAGGGGGGAAAACTGCCTAAGCAAACTTTTCACATCAGCCTGCTGATCAGAAGTCAGGTGAGGGGCCACTCGGACACCCTCAACGGAGCTATCTGAAGGACCTCTCTGGAACAGGTCGGGGAGAGGTTCAGACTCCTCTTCCTCAACGTCTGACGCCAGTAGCAGTGCTGCGATTTCGACTCTTGGGACGAAAGCCTTCAGCCTGTTCACGTGAAACACTTTTGGAGCCTGTCCAGGCCTTCCAAGGTCCACTAAATAGTTCACCTCACCCAGGGGCTCCACCACTGTGTAAGGGCCTGACCATTTGTCCTGTAAAGCGCGAGGCCTTATTGGATTCATGATCAGGACTTGCTGACCGGGTGTAAAGTTGATGAGGGAAGCTTTCTGGTCGTACCAATGTTTCACCAGCGCTTGCCCTGCCTTCAATTTATCACTAGCCAAGCCCATCAGAAGTACCATCCGTTTTCTGAGCCCTAGCACATAGTCAACTACATTGGTAGTAACAGGGGGAGTGGGCATCTCCCATCCCTCCTTGACAATGGCTAAGGGTCCCCGTACAGGATGACCGAACAGAAGTTCGAAGGGGCTGAAGCCAACACCCTCCTGTGGTACCTCTCGGTAGGCAAACAGCAAGCATGGTAAAAGAAGATCCCATTTTCTTCTCTGGGGCTCCTCCAGAGCCTCAATCATGCTCTTTAACGTTCTGTTGAAACGTTCCACCAGACCATTGGTCTGGGGGTGGTATGCAGAAGAGAACTTGTAGGTGACCCCACATTCTTTCCACATAGCCTGCATATACTTCGACATAAAGTTGCTGCCACGATCTGACACAACTTCTTTAGGGAAGCCAACCCTAGTAAATATGCCGAGTAAAGCTTTTGCAACTGACTTGGCAGTTACAGTTTTCAATGGGATGGCCTCAGGATACCTGGTTGCATGGTCGACCAGCACCAGGATAAACCTATTGCCCGAGGATGTTTGCGGGTCAAGGGGACCGACGATGTCGATCCCTACCCTTTCAAATGGTACCCCACACCTGGGAGCGGTACCAACGGAGCTTGGATTGTCGCGCCAACCTTACCAGACAACTGGCAGGAGGCGCAACTCCTGCAGTGACTTTCTACTTGCACCCCCATTTTGGGCCAGTAGAAGTGCATGGATAACTTTTGCTTGGTCCTCTTCATACCAAGGTGACCAGCAAGGGGAACTTCATGCGCCAACTGCAGGAGGAAGGGCCTAACAGCAAGGGGAACCACCAACCTCCTATGGTCTCCTTCTGTAGACTCTGTGGGCTCACTATACAGGAGTCCACCTTCCCAATAAATCCTATGCTTCCCAGGAGGTTCACCCTCAAACTGGGAGCAGGCCTGTCTCCTTAGGCCTTCCAGAGATGGGCACTCACGTTGGCCTTTACTGAATTCGTCCCTATCAGGACCTCCTTCAACTAACAAGTCTTTTAGTTCAGGATGATCGTTGGGGTCGAATACTTCAGGCATCGCCACCTCCTCGTCAGGCTCGGGCGATTGACCAACTTCCTCCACCGCAGTGGTAGGCGAGCTCGGGGGAATATTCTCTTTCCCCCGTCTTGACTTGTAGACTCCTTTCGCCTTGGGTTGCCCCTTCGGCTGGGGCGGCGTATTGGACTTGGCCAATGCTGCCCGTGCTTGAGACCGTGTGTAGGGTCGTTCGGCAGTGTCTCCTACGAGCCCTAAAGCTCTGAGATCATTACCTAATAAGACCTTTCCCGGGACGTTTCTCTGAATGCTCACTGGAATCCTGACAGCTGTACCATTTAAAGTTAGATTAACAGGGATCATGGGAAACATACGGAGGGGGCCGTCAGCCAACTTAGTGGGCATCAGAGTAGCTCTGGCAACTTCCTCTGAGTCTACCAAGGTAGAATCCACTACAGTTCGACTGCACCCACTATCCCTAAGAGCTGGAGTATCCACTCCATTGATCAGCACACTGTCTTTAAAGTACTGCTTGGTATTATCCGGAATCCTAGCATACGCCTCTGCGACTTTAGGCTCCAAGGAACCCAGGGACACTAAAACTACCTCGGCCTCTATTCCGCTGGGAAATGAGTCCGAGGAGAAGGATGCTCCTGTAATCTCTTCTTCCTCGTAGGAGGAGAAGGCCAGATTAGCGGAGTGGACCCCCAAAGGTCTAACCTTACAACGGGGATCCCCCTTCACATGGTCAGTTGCTCCACAAGAAAAACAAGCCCCAGTGGGTCTGTTTACGTAGGGAGGCTTATTGTAAACAGAGTTCTGTTTCGGAGGCGCACCTCCACTACCCTGTGAGTTCTCTTGTGTCTTACCCTTGTTTTTCTTTTGTGGCCCTTTTGGGAAGAAGATTTAGCAGATTCCCCACCCTCCATATCTTTGGACTTTTTCCCCTCCTCCTGCTTACCAGGATGAGTTTTGTCCTTATGGGACACTCGATGTGACACCCATAAGTCTGCTGCAATGGCCAGCTTCTTAGGATCTATCTCCTTCGAATCGGCCAAATGCTGCTTAAGCTCCGGGGAAGAAGAAGCAAAAATGTGTTCCAGCATGACAAGATTTATCATGCCGTCGAAGGTAGAAACCTTATAGCCTTCGACCCAGCCAGTTAAGTCTTTCAAAGATTCAGCGACATAAGATACCCAAGTACCACCTTCCTTTTTCTTATACTCTCGAAAACGCTTTAAATATTGGGCCGGAGTCTTCCCAAACTTTAAAATGAGAGTCTGCTTTAACATTGCGAAATCAGCCCGCTCAGCCTTCGACATTTCCATAATGGCACTACAGCCAGAATGGGGCAGTCTACTGAGCAACCACGCAATCTTATCAGCATTGTCAACTTACTGGACCTCGCATGCATACTCAAACGCATTCAGCCAGTCCATAATGTCATTCCTCTCTTCATACACACTGAGCAGATCTTTTGGAAACCGTGGATGAGAGGAGGCCCCAGACCCATGTCCAGGACCCTTGGATCCATTTGCAACCTGAAGCTTGGCCAGTTCCAACTGGTGATCCCTGTCTTTTTGTTTTTCTGCCTGTTCGATTTTTAGTTTGGCTATGCTGAATTCAAGCTCCTGCTGCCTAAACCACAGCTCTTGCTTCTTGAATTCAAGCATAGCTTCCCCATCAGCACTGGCAGAGGAAACATTAGACATTACATCCTCCCTGTCCTCGTGGTCGCGATGGATCAGTGCAGCGGCAGAACCGTCGGTTCTGCCAGTGAGAGCAGCCCCACCACCTTCTGCACTGTCCTCGGAAGTTATAGCGTCAAGCTGCGCTTCCTGCCACGCCACGATTCTCTGGATCATTTCCAATTTAGTGCCTTGAGAGGAAACACCTCTCTCCGCACACATCTTTTTCAGCGTTTCTGATTTGGAAGCATTTAAAGTTAACAACGTACTTGTTTCCATACTGTTTGATAGGACTATGGCCTTTTTAAAGTTATACTATAACAATTCACTACGTGTACTGTTTGGAATAACCTGAAATGCCTTAGTTCGAGCGCAACACTGGATACCCTCAGTCGTATCCCACCGCTGTACACCAATTTGTTAAGACGGATTTCTGAACTCTGTCCTGGTGGCGCAGAAGTTCAGAAGGCCAACCTAATTACTTGGAACAGGGTAACCTCTGGACAAGCCAGACCAATCAAGGTAGCGATCGCGGCGGTCAAGACTAGGTCTCAAGAGGGGTGAGGGTGACTGAAAGCCCGCAGTGAGCACACAAAGCAAGAGCGCTGACAAACTACTCCAAACAGTTGTTATATCAAAAATAGATACACATTTATTTTAAGGCCTTTAAAATAATGACCGTAGCGAGAAAATCACAATATCACAATATTAAACCAACACATACCATATCAACCCAATATATATACAAATACACAGTCGCAAGCGTTTAAAGCACGAAATATGTAGTCCACCTGCCAGGGAAGGAAAACAGGCAGTGCGATAATGCTTTAGACTCAGTTCGCCTTCAGAGGCACCTAACTAGATGGAAGTCCGAGCCCTGCGAAGAGTGGAGCCTTGTGCTCAAAGTACCTGCCACGCCGGTGCCAACGGGCAAAAGGGGAAGCTCTTCGGAGGAAGTCAGGCAGTTCGGGTTAGTGCACAGCAGAAGAAGAACAGGTTCCGCAACTCAAGCGCAGCCTCCACAGCGGGCAGAAGCAGAGCGCGAGCGCGGCAAAAGGGTGCTGTTTTTACACAGCAGGGAAAAGCAATGGGATACTGCAGGAGGGCGACCAGATCCTAGATATACTACTCACCGGTCCCCGAAGCAAGCAGACCCAGGCTTCTCCACGATAGTTTCAGCAGCTGGCAGGTTCAGAAGAGCAGGGAACGCTTTGTAGTCGTGTAGAGCAAAAAGACGTCCCAATCGACGAAACCGGCACAGTTTTGTTGCCGCACAGGACAACGGAGCGGCCGTGTGTATTCGAGCCAAATGTACACTCCTCCCTTCAGACCTGGGGACGCCAAGCGTACGAAGCGTGGGAGAGTGACAAGGACTCGCAATACAACACAACCTGGCGGCGGTTGCAGAGCCAAACTCCTTGGTAAGCTGGTCAGTCAACTGGATGGCCCAGAGACGCTTCCGAAGGCTTACTTGGCAGGAGATGGTTGAAGATGCCGGGAATAGCTGTTCCTGCTATTCCAAAGGTCGAAGCACCAGTACAGGCCTTCTGGTTCGATCAAAGGAGGACAGGGGCTCTCCGGACGACAGCAGTGCAAAGGAGGATTCCTTCAGCGGGTCACCAGCGATTCCTCGGTCCAGCCTCGTAGTTGCAGGATACTTGGCTCCTGTATTCCTTCGTTCGTGAGAACTCAGGAGATCGACATGGTAGTGGTGTTTCCAGCCCCCTCTTATCCACGGTTCCCTTCGCGCCAAAACGGAGGGGAGCCAATGGGAGATCCGCTCATCAAAAACACATACCATACGTGGACCAATCACGGACCACGGTGGTCCCAGGCATTCACACCACCCTAGACTCTCTGGCACCCAGGATGTGTATTGGGACCAGACATCCCAGCCCACACCCTGGAGGCACACAAACGACATGTAGAAGCCCGCGAAAGCAACCACGTTTCGCGGGAAAGTACATGCCCAAATAAGGAAGGCCCCGGGTCGCCGGACCTGGGGAAGGTGAAGGGAGCAAGACGGACAGTGGACAGGACAAAGGAGCCTCGCGGCCTGGCCATTTTGGGAGCCAGGCCACCATTTTGGGTTCAGTGCAAAAACGTGCTCAGAACGCCAAAAGGAGCTCAAAATAAACAAAACGATCGCTGCCACCATTCCAGTCCCTGAATGACTTGCACCGATCAAATACCATCCTAAAAGAGTATCTAGGGCCTGTAGAAGGCTAGAGACCCAAGAGAGCTGTAACTTAGCTTACAGTGCCCTCTTGTGTCGTGTTGCACTAAAGCTGCGACACGATAAAAGAAACTACGGGAAACCACGTTCCCCGGTACTGACTGTCTTAAGGGCATGTCAGTTTCCCCGTAAGAAAGGAGCGAAAGCCCAGAGAAGTGCGGCAGAAGGCTGTACTTCTCTGGCAAAGTCAAGAACAAGGTTAAAAACAATAGCAAAAAGTTTAGGGGTTGCCACATGGAAGGAAAATTCCCTACAATTACGAAATCTTTCCTAACAGGAAGGGTCTCAGATTTGGTATAAGCATTGAGATATCACATCTCATGCTATAGGAAGGGTCTCAGGATTGGAATGGGAAGGAGTTGTATATGACATCTCAGGCCATAGGAAGGGTCTCAGGTTTGATATAAGCATTGAGATATCACATCTCTGCTATCGGAAGGGTCTCAGGATTGGAATGGGAAGGAGTTGGATATCCCATCTGAGTTGGATATCCCATCTCATGTTATAGGAAGGGTCTCAGGTTTGGTATTAGAAGCATTGAGATATCACATCTCATGCTATAGGAAGGGTCTCAGGATTGGAATGGGGAGGACTTGGATGTCACATCTCATGCTATAGGGAGGGTCTCAAGTTTGATATTAGAAACATTGAGATAACAAATGTCATGATATCGGAAGGGTCTCAGGATTGGAATGGGAAGGAGTTGGATATCACATCTCATGATAAAGGAAGGGTCTAAGGTTTGGAAGGGGAAGGATTTGGATATCACATCTCATGTTATAGGACGGGTCTCAGGTTTGGTATTAGAAGCATTGAGATATCAAGTCTCATGGTATAGAAAGGGTCTCAGAATTGGAATGGGAAGAAGTTGGATATCACATCTCAAGCTATAGGAAGGGTCTCAGGATTGGAATGGGAAGGAGTTTGATATCACATCTTATGCCATAGTATGGGTCTCAGATTTGGTAGAAGCATTGGGATATCACATCTCATGCTATCGGAATGGTATCAGTATTGGATTTGGAAGGAGTTGGATATCCCATCTCATGCTATAGGAAAGGTCTCAGGTTGGAATGGGATGGAATTGGATATCACATTTCATGTTATAGGAAGGGTCTCAGGATTGGAATGGGAAGGACTTGGATATCATATCTCATGCTATAGGAAGGCTCTCAGGTTTGGAAGGGGAAGGAGTTGGATATCACATTCATGTTAGAGGAAGGATCTCAGGTTTGGTATTAGAGGCCTTGAGATATCACATCTCATGCTATAGGAAGGGTCTCAGGATTGGAATGGGAAGGAGTTGGATATCACATCTCAAGCTATAGGAAGGGTCTCAGGTTTGGTATAAGCATTGAGATATCACATCTCATGCTATAGGAAGGGTCTCAGGATTGGAATGGGAAGGAGTTGGATATCACATCTCAAGCTATAGGAAGGGTCTCAGGTTTGGTATAAGCATTGAGATATCACATCTCATGCTATAGGAAGGGTCTCAGGATTGGAATGGGAAGGAGTTGGATATCACATCTCATGTTATAGGAAAGATCTCAGGTTTGGTATTAGAAGCATTGAGACATCACATCTCATGTTATAGGAAGGGTCTCAGGATTGGAATGGGAAGAAGTTGGATATCACATCTCATGCTATAGGAAGGGTCTCAGGTTTGGAAGGGGAAGGAGTTGGATATCCAATCTCATGTTATAGGACTGGTCTCAGGTTTGGTATTAGAAGCATTGAGATATCACATTGCATGCTGTAGGAAGGTTCTCAGGTTTGGAATGGGGAGGAATTGGATATCACATCTCATGTCAAACGAAGGATCTCAGGTTTGGTATTAGAAGCATTGAGATATCACATCTCATGCTATAGGAATGGTCTCAGGGTTGGAATGGGAAGGAGTTGGATATTACATTCTTGCTATAGGAAGGGTCTCATGTTTGGAATGGGAAGGAGTTGGATATCACATATGCTATAGGAAGGGTCTCAGGTTTGGAACGGGAAGGAGTTGGATATCCGATCTCATGTTATAGGAAGGGTCTCAGGTTTGTTATAAGCATTGAGATATCACATCTCTGCTATCAGAAGTGTCTCAGGATTGGAATGGGAAGGAGTTGGATATCCCATCTCATGTTATAGGACGGGTCTCAGGTTTGTTATTAGAATCATTGAGATATCATATTGCACGCTGCAGGAAGGGTCTAAGGATTGGAATGGGAAGGACTTGGATATCACATCTCATGCTATAGATAGGCTCTCAGATTTGGAAAGGGAAGGAGTTGGATATCACATTTCATGTTAGAGGAAGGATCTCAGGTTTGGTATTAGAGGCATTGAGATATCACATCTCATGCTATAGGAAGCGTCTCAGGATTGGAATGGGAAGGAGTTGGGTATCACATCTCATGCTATAGGAAGGCTCAGGATTGGTATAAGTATTGAGATATAACATCTCATGCTATAGGAAGGGTCTCAGGATTGGAATGGAAGGAGTTGGATATCACATCTCATGTTATAGGAAGGATCTCAGGTTTGGTATTAGAAGCATTGAGACATCACATCTCATGCTATAGGAAGGGTCAAAGGATTGGAATGGGAAGGAGTTGGATATCACATCTCATGCTATAGGAAGGGTCTCAGGTTTGGTATAAGCATTGAGATATCACATCTCATGCTATAGGAAGGGTCTCAGGATTGGAATGGGAAGGAGTTGTATATGACATCTCATGCCGTAGGAAGGGTCTCAGGTTTCGTATAAGCATTGAGATATCACATCTCTGCTATCGGAAGGGTCTCAGGATTGGAATGGGAAGGAGTTAGATATCCCATCTCATGTTATAGGAAGAGTCTCAGGTTTGGTATTAGAAGCATTGGATATCACATATCATGCTATAGGAAGTGTCTCAGGATTGGAATGGGAAGGACTTGGATATCACATCTCATGCTATAGGGAGGGTCTCAAGTTTGATATTATAAGCATTGAGATATCACATCTCATGCTATAGGAAGGGTCTCAGGATTGGAATGGGAAGGAGTTGGATATCACATCTCATGCTATAGGAAGGGTCTCAGGTTTGGTATAAGCAGTGAGATATCACATCTCATGCTATAGGAAGGGTCTCAGGATTGGAATGGGAAGGAGTTGGATATCACATCTCGTGTTATAGGAAGGATCTCAGGTTTGGTATAAGCATTGAGATATCACATCTCTGCTATCGGAAGGGTCTCAGGATTGGAATGGGAAGGAGTTGGATATTCCCATCTCATGTTATAGGAAGGGTCTCAGGTTTGGTATTAGAAGCATTGAGATATCACATCTATTGCTGTAGGAAGGGTCTCAGGATTGGAATTGGAAGGAGTTGGATATCACATCTCATGCTATAGGAAGGATCACAGGTTTGGTATTAGAAGCATTGAGATATCACATCTCATGCTATCAGAAGGGTCTCAGGATTGGAATGGGAAGGAGTTGGATATCACATCTCATGCTATAGGAAGGGTCTCAGGTTTGGAACGGGAAGGAGTTGGATATCATATCTCATGTTATAGGAAGAGTCTGAGGTTTGGTATAAGCATTGAGATATCACATCTCTGCTATCGGAGGTGTCTCAGGATTGGGATGGGAAGGAGTTGGAAATCACATCTCACGCTATAGGAAGGGTATCAGGTTTGGAACGGGAAGGAGTTGGATATCCCATCTCATGTTATAGGACGGGTCTCAGGTTTGGTATTAGAAGAATTGAGATATCACATCGCATGCTGTAGGAAGGATCTCAGGTTTGGAATGGGAAGGAATTGGATATCACATCTCATGTCATAGGAAGTATCTCAGGTTTGGTATTAGAAGCATTGAGATATCACATCTCATGCTATAGGAATGGTCTCAGGATTGGAATGGGTAGGAGTTGGATATTACACTCTTGCTATAGGAAGGGTCTCATGTTTGGAATGGGAAGGAGTTGGATATCACATATGCTATAGGAAGGGTCTCAGGTTTGGAACGGGAAGGAGTTGGATATCACATCTCATGCTATAGGTAGGCTCTCAGGTTTGGTATAAGCATTGAGATATCACATCTCATGCTATAGGAAGGGTCTCAGGATTGGAATGGGAAGGATTTGGATATCACATCTCATGCTATAGGAAGGGTCTCAGGTTTGGTATAAGCATGGAGATATCACTTCTCATGCTATAGGAAGTGTCTCAGGATTGGAATGGGAAGGAGTTGGATATCACATCTCATGTTATAGGAAGGATCTCAGGTTTGGTATTAGAAGCATTGAGACATCACATCTCATGCTATAGGAAGGGTCTCAGGATTGGAATGGGAAGTAGTTGGATATCACATCTCATGCTAAAGGGAGGGTCTCAGGTTTGGAAGGGGAAGGATTTGGATATTACATCTCGTGTTGTAGGAATGATCTCAGGTTTGGTATTAGAAGCATTCAGATATCACATCTCATGCTATCGGAAGGATCTCAGGTTTGGTATTAGAAGCATTGAGATATCAAATCTCATGCTATAGGAAGGGTCGCAGGATTGGAATGGGAAGGAGTTCGATATCACATCTCATGCTATGGGAAGGGTCTCAGGATTGGAATGGGAAGGAGTTTTATATGACATCTCATGCCATAGGAATGATCTCAGGTTTGGTATTAGAAGCATTGAGACATAACATCTCATGTTATAGGAAGGGTCTCAGGATTGGAATGGGAAGGAGTTGGATATCACATCTCATGCTATAGGAAGGGTCTCAGGTTTGGTATAAGTATTGAGATATCACATCTCATGCTATAGGAAGGGTCTCAGGATTGGAATGGGAAGGAGTTGTATATGACATCTCATGCCACAGGAAGGGTCTCAGGTTTGGTATAAGCATTGAGATATCACATCTCTGCTATCGGAAGGGTCTCAGGATTGGAATGGGAAGGAGTTGGATATCACATCTCATGTTATAGTAAGAGTCAAAGGATTGGTATAAGCATTGAGATTTCACATCTCTGCTATCGGAGGTGTCTCAGGATTGGGATGGGAAGGAATTGGATATCACATCTCATGCTATAGGAAGGGTATCAGGTTTGGAACGGGAAGGAGTTGGATATCCCATCTCATGTTATAGGACGGGTCTCAGTTTTGATATTAGAAGCATTGAGATATCACATCACATGCTGTAGGAAGGGTCTAAGGTTTGGAATGAGAAGGATTTAGATATCACATCTCATGTCATAGGAAGGATCTCAGGTTTGGTATAAGCATTGAGATATCACATCTCTGCTATTGGAAAGGTCTCAAGATTGGAATGGGAAGGACTTGGATATCACAATTCATGTTATAGGAAGGGTCTCAGGTTTGGTATTAGAAGCATTGAGATATGACATCTCATGCTATAGGAAGGGTCTCAGGATTGGAATGGGAAGGACTTGGATATCACATCTCATGTTATAGGAAGGGTCTCAGGTTTGGTATTAGAAGCATTGAGATATCACATCTCATGCTATAGGAAGGGTCTCAGGAGTGGAGTGGGAAGGAGTTGGATATCACATCTCATGATAAAGGAAGGGTCTAAGGTTTGGAAGGGGAAGGATTTGGATATCACATCTCATGTTATTGGACTGGTCTCAGGTTTGGTATTAGAAGCATTGAGATATCAAGTCTCATGGTATAGGACGGGAGTTTGATATCACATCTCATGCCATGGTATGGGTCTCAGGTTTTGTAGAAGCATTGGGATATCACATCTCATGCTATCGGAAGGATATCAGGATTAGATTTGGAAGGAGTTGGATATCCCATCTCATGCTATAGGAAGGGTCTCAGGTTGGAATGGGAAGGAGTTGGATATCACATCTCATGTTATAGGAAGGGTCTCAGGATTGGAATGGGAAGGACTTGGATATCACATCTCATGCTGTAGGAAGGCTCTCAGGTTTGGAAAGGGAAGGAGTTGGATATCACATTTCATGTTAGAGGTAGGATCTCAGGTTTGGTATTAGAGGCATTGAGATATCACATCTCATGCTATAGGAAGGGTCTCAGGATTGGAATGGGAAGGAGTTGGATATCACATCTCATGTTATAGGAAGGATCTCAGGTTTGGTATTAGAAGCATTGAGATATCACATCTCATGCTATAGGAAGGGTCTCAGGATTGGAATGGGAAGGAGTTGGATATCACATCTCATGTTATAGGAAGGATCTCAGGTTTGGTATTAGAAGCATTGAGATATCACATCTCATGCTATAGGAAGGGTCTCAGGATTGGAATGGGAAGGAGTTGGATATCACATCTCATGCTAAAGGAAGGGTCTCAGTTTTGGTAGAAGCATTGAGATATCACATCTCATGCTATAGGAAGGGTCTCAGGATTGGAATGGGAAGGAGTTGGATATCACATCTCGTGCTATAGGAAGGGTCTCAGGTTTGGTATAAGCATTGAGATATCACATCTCTGCTATCGGAAGGGTCTCAGGATTGGAATGGGAAGGACTTAGATATCACATCTCATGCTATAGGGAGGGTCTCAGTATTGATATTAGAAGCATTGAGATATCACATCTCATGCTATCGGAAGGGTCTCAGGATTGGAATGGAAGGAGCTGGATATCACATCTCATGCTAAGACTTGATATACCCTTCCTATAAAATGAGATGGGAATATCCAACTCCTTCCCATTCCAATCCTGAGACCCTTCCGATAGCAAAGATGTGATATCTCAATGCTTATACCAAACCTGAGATCCTTCCTATAACATGAGGTGTGATATCCAACTCCTTCCCATTCCAATCCTGAGACACTTCCTATAGCATGAGATGTGATATCTCACTGCTTATACCAAACCTGATACCCTTCCTATAGCATGAGATGTGATATCCAACTCCTTCCCATTCCAATCCTGAGTCCCTTCCTATAGCATGAGATGTGATATCTCAATGCTTCTAATATCAAACTTGAGACCCTCCCTATAGCATGAGATGCGATATCCAAGTCCTTCACATTCCAATCCTGAGACACTTCCTATAGCATGAGATGTGATATCTCAATGCTTCTAATACCAAACCTGAGACTCTTCCTATAACATGAGATGGGATATCCAACTCCTTCCCATTCCAATCCTGAGACCCTTCCAAAAGCAGAGATGTGATATCTCAATGCTTATACCAAACCTGAGACCCTTCCTATGGCATGAGATGTCATATACATATCCTTCCCATTCCAATCCTGAGACCCTTCCTATAGCATGAGATGTGATATCTCAATGCTTATACCAAACCTGAGACCCTTCCTATAGCATGAGATGTGATATCCAACTCCTTCCCATTCCAATCCTGAGACCCTTCCTATAGCATGAGATGTGATATCTCAATGCCTCTAATACCAAACCTGAGATCCTTCCTCTAACATGAAATGTGATATCCAACACCTTCCCTTTCCAAACCTGAGAGCCTACCTATAGCTTGAGATGTGATATCCAAGTCCTTCCCATTCCAATCCTTAGACCCTTCCTACAGCATGCAATATGATATCTCAATGATTCTAATAACAAACCTGAGACCCGTCCTATAACATGAGATGGGATATCCAACTCCTTCCCATTCCAATCCTGAGACACTTCCGATAGCAGAGATGTGATATCTCAATGCTTATACCAAACCTGAGACCCTTCCTATAACATGAGATGTGATATCCAACTCCTTCCAAATCCAATCCTGATACCCTTCCGATAGCATGAGATGTGATATCCCAATGCTTCTACCAAACCTGAGACCCATACTATGGCATGAGATGTGATATCAAACTCCTTCCCATTCCAATCCTGAGACCCTTCCTATAGCTTGAGATGTGATATCCAACTCCTTCCCATTCCAATTCTGAGACCCTTCCTATACCATGAGACTTGATATCTCAATGCTTCTAATACCAAACCTGAGACCCGTCCTATAACATGAGATGTGATATCCAAATCCTTCCCCTTCCAAACCTTAGACCCTTCCTTTATCATGAGATGTGATATCCAACTCCTTCCCATTCCAATCCTGAGACCCTTCCGATATCATGAGATGTGATATCTCAATGCTTCTAATATCAAACTTGAGACCCTCCCTATAGCATGAGATGTGATATCCAAGTCCTTCCCATTCCAATCCTGAGACCCTTCCTATAACATGAGATGGGAATATCCAACTCCTTCCCATTCCAATCCTGAGACCCTTCCGATAACAGAGATGTGATATCTCAATGCTTATACCAAACCTGAGATCCTTCCTATAACATGAGATGTAATATCCAACTTCTTCCCATTCCAATCCTGAGACACTTCCTATAGCATGAGATGTGATATCTCACTGCTTATACCAAACCTAAGACCCTTCCTATAGCATGAGATGTGATATCCAACTCCTTCCCATTCAAATCCTGAGACCCTTCCTATAGCATGAGATGAGATATCTCAATGCTTCTAATACCAAACCTGAGACTCTTCCTATAACATGAGATGGGATATCCAACTCCTTCCCATTCCAATTCTGAGACCCTTCCGATAGTAGAGATGTGATATCTCACTGCTTATACCAAACCCGAGACCCTTCCTATAGCATGAGATGTGATATCCAACTCCTTCCCATTCCAATCCTGAGACCCTTCCTATAGCATGAGATGTGATATCTCAATGCTTATACCAAACCTGAGACCCTTCATATAGCATGAGATGTGATATCCAAGTCCTTCCCATTCCAATCCTGAGACACTTCCTATAGCATGAGATGTGATATCTCAATGCTTCTAATACCAAACCTGAGACTCTTCCTATAACATGAGATGGGATATCCAACTCCTTCCCATTCCAATCCTGAGACCCTTCCAAAAGCAGAGATGTGATATCTCAATGCTTATACCAAACCTGAGACCCTTCCTATGGCATGAGATGTCATATACATATCCTTCCCATTCCAATCCTGAGACCCTTCCTATAGCATGAGATGTGATATCTCAATGCTTATACCAAACCTGAGTCCCTTCCTATAGCATGAGATGTGATATCCAAGTCCTTCCCATTTCAATCCTTAGACCCTTCCTATAGCATGCAATATGATATCTCAATGAATCTAATACCAAACCTGAGACTCTTCCTATAACATGAGATGGGATATCCAACTCCTTCCCATTCCAATCCTGAGACCCTTCCAAAAGCAGATATGTGATATCTCAATGCTTATACCAAACCTGAGACCCTTCCTATGGCATGAGATGTCATATACATATCCTTCCCATTCCAATCCTGAGACCCTTCCTATAGCATGAGATGTGATATCTCAATGCTTATACCAAACCTGAGACCCTTCCTATAGCATGAGATGTGATATCCAAGTCCTTCCCATTCCAATCCTTAGACCCTTCCTATAGCATGCAATATGATATCTCAATGATTCTAATAACAAACCTGAGACCCGTCCTATAACATGAGATGGGATATCCAACTCCTTCCCATTCCAATCCTGAGACCCTTCCGATAGCAGAGATGTGATATCTCAATGCTTATACCAAACCTGAGACCCTTCATATAGCATGAGATGTGATATCCAACTCCTTCCCATTCCAATCCTGAGACCCTTCCGATAGCAGAGATGTGATATCTCAATGCTTATACCAAACCTGAGACCCTTCCTACGGCATGAGATGTCATATACAACTCCTTCCCATTCCAATCCTGAGACCCTTCCCATAGCATGAGATGTGATATCTCAATGCTTATACCAAACCTGAGTCCCTTCCTATAGCATGAGATGTGATGTCTCAATGCTTCTAATACCAAACCTGAGATCCTTCCTATAACATGAGATGTGATATCCAACTCCTTCCATTCCAATCCTGAGACCCTTCCTATAGCATGAGATGTGATATCTCAATGCTTCTAACATCAAACTTGAGACCCTCCCTATAGCATGAGATGGGATATCCAACTCCTTCCCATTCCAATCCTGAGACCCTTCCAAAAGCAGATATGTGATATCTCAATGCTTATACCAAACCTGAGACCCTTCTTATGTCATGAGATGTCATATACATATCCTTCCCATTCCAATCCTGAGACACTTCCGATAGCAGAGATGTGATATCTCAATGCTTATACCAAACCTGAGACCCTTCCTATAACATGAGATGTGATATCCAACTCCTTCCCATTCCAAACCTGAGACCCTTCCTATAGCATATGTGATATCCAACTCCTTCCAATTCCAAACATGAGACCCTTCCCATAGCAAGAATGTAATATCCAACTCCTTCCCATTCCAATCCTGAGACCATTCCTATAGCATGAGATGTGATATCTCAATGCTTCTAATACCAAACCTGAGATCCTTCCTATGACATGAGATGTGATATCCAATTCCTTCCCATTCCAAACCTGAGACCCTTCCTACAGCATGCGATGTGATATCTCAATGCTTCTAATACCAAACCTGAGACCAGTCCTATAACATGAGATGGGATATCCAACTCCTTCCCGTTCCAATCCTGAGACACTTCCGATTGCAGAGATGTGATATCTCAATGCTTATACCAAACCTGAGACTCTTCCTATAACATGAGATGTGATATCCAACTCCTTCCCGTTCCAAACCTGAGACCCTTCCTATAGCATGAGATGTGATATCCAAATCCTTCCCATTCCAATCCTGAGACCCTTCCGATAGCATGAGATGTGATATCTCAATGCCTCTAATACCAAACCTGAGATCCTTCCTATAACATGTGATGTGATATTCAATTCCTTCCCCTTCCAAACCTGAGACCCTCCCTTTAGCATGAGATGTGATATCCAACTCCTTCCCATTCCAATCCTGAGACCCTTATGATAACATGAGATGTGATATCTCAATGCCTCTAATACCAAACCTGAGATACTTCCGATAGCATGAGATGTGATATCTCAATGCTTCTAATACCAAACCTGAGATTCTTCCTATAACATGAGATGTGATATCCAACTCCTTCCCATTCCAAACCTGAGACCCTTCCTATAGCATATGTGATATCCAACTCCTTCCAATTCCAAACATGAGACCCTTCCCATAGCAAGAATGTAATATCCAACTCCTTCCCATTCCAATCCTGAGACCATTCCTATAGCATGAGATGTGATATCTCAATGCTTCTAATACCAAACCTGAGATCCTTCCTATGACATGAGATGTGATATCCAATTCCTTCCCATTCCAAACCTGGGACCCTTCCTACAGCATGCGATGTGATATCTCAATGCTTCTAATACCAAACCTGAGACCAGTCCTATAACATGAGATGGGATATCCAACTCCTTCCCGTTCCAATCCTGAGACACTTCCGATTGCAGAGATGTGATATCTCAATGCTTATACCAAACCTGAGACTCTTCCTATAACATGAGATGTGATATACAACTCCTTCCCGTTCCAAACCTGAGACCCTTCCTATAGCATGAGATGTGATATCCAACTCCTTCCCATTCCAATCCTGAGACCCTTCCGATAGCATGAGATGTGATATCTCAATGCCTCTAATATCAAACCTGAGATCCTTCCTATAACATGTGATGTGATATTCAATTCCTTCCCCTTCCAAACCTGAGACCCTCCCTTTAGCATGAGATGTGATATCCAACTCCTTCCCATTCCAATACTGAGACCCTTATGATAGCATGAGATGTGATATCTCAATGCCTCTAATACCAAACCTGAGATACTTCCGATAGCATGAGATGTGATATCTCAATGCTTCTAATACCAAACCTGAGATCCTTCCTATAACATGAGATGTGATATCCAACTCCTTCCCATTCCAATCCTGAGACCCTTCTGATAGCATGAGATGTGATATCTCAATGCCTCTAATACCAAACCTGAGATCCTACCTCTAAAATGAAATGTGATATCCAACTCCTTCCCTTTCCAAACCTGAGACCCTGCCTATAGCATGAGATGTGATATCCAAGTCCTTCCCATTCCAATCCTGAGACCCTTCCTATAGCATGAGATGTGATATCTCAATGTCTCGTCGTCGTATTGAGTCTGCAGCAGCAGAGTTGAGTAAAAGACGTCCCAAACGAATGAACCCGCACAGTTTGTTACCACAGCAGGGCAACGGAGCGGCGGTGTGTATCTGAGCCAAATGTACACTACTCACTTCAGACCTGGGAACGCCAAGTGTACGAATCATGTGAGAGTGACAAGGACTCGATATACTACACAACCTGGCGGCGGTTACAGAGCAAGACTCCTGTGTAGGCTGGTCAGTCTGCTGGATGGCCCAGAGACGCTTCCGAAGGCTTACTAGCAGGAGATGGTGAAGATGCCGAGAATAGCTGTCCCCGCTATTCCAAGGGTCGAAGTACCAGTACAGGCCTTCTGGTTCGATCAAAGGTGAAAAGGGTTTCACAAGGCGACAGCAGTGCAGAGGAGCAGTCCTTCAGCGGGTCACCAGCGATTCCTCGGTTCAGCCTCTTGGTTGCAGGATACTTGGCTCCTGTATTCCTTCGTTCGTGAGAACTCAGGAGATCGACATGGTAGTGGTGTTTCCAGCCCCCTCTTATCCACGGTTCCCTTCGCGCCAAAACGGAGGGGACCCAATGGGAGATCCGCTCATCAACACTCACACCATTCGTGGACCTATCACGGACCACGGTGGTCCCAGGCATTCACACCACCCTAGACTCTCTGGCACCCAGGATGTGTATTGGGACCAGACATCCCAGCCCACATCCTGGAGGCACACACAAGACATGTAGAAGCCCTCGAAAGCATCTGTGTTTCGCGGGAAAGTACATGCCCAAATAAGGAAGGCCCCAGGTCGGCTCGACCTGGGGAAGGTGAAAGGAGCAAGATGGTCAGCGGACAGGACAAAGGAGCCTCGTGGTCTGGCCATTTTGGGCTCTAGGCCACCATTTTGGGTTAAGCGCGAGAAACGCACTTAGAACGCCAAAAGGAGCTCAAAACACAATAAACGATCGCTGCCACCATTCCCGTCCGTGAATCACTTGCACCGATCAGTTACAATTCTGGAAGAGTATCTAGGGCCTGTAGAAGGCTAGAGACCCAAGAGAGCAGTAACTTATCTTACAGTGCCCTCTTGTGTCATGTTGCACGAAAGCCGCAACATGATAAAAGAAACTACGGAAACGAGCGTTTCCTGGTACTGACTGTCTTAAGGGAATGACAGTTTCCCCGTAAGAAAGGAGCGAAAGCCCAGAGGAGTGCGGCAGAAGGCTGCACTTCTCTGGCAAAGTCGAGAACAAGGTGAAAAACAACAGCAAAAAGTTTAGGGGTTGCCACATGGAAGGAAAATTACCTACAATTACGAAATCTTTCCTAACACTCACCCCTCCCAGACTATGGACAGGGGGAACTAATCCACCCCTGGATGAGTCTCTTGTTCAGGTCGGTTAAACATTCTGCACAACCCATCAGCATTGCTATGTTGGACACCTGGTCTATGCTCAATAGTGAAGTCGAAGCCTTGTAGACTTATGGACCACCTAAGCAACTTTGGATTCTCCCCCTTCATGTTTATTAGCCACTTTAAGGGCTTATGGTCAGTTTGCACAGTGAAGTGGGTCCCATAGAGGTAGGGCCTCAGCTTCCTTAGGGCCCACACAACAGAGAAACATTCTTTCTCTACCGTGGACCATCTGAGCTCTCTGTCCTTAAACTGGTGACTAATAAAACCAATAGGGTGTTCCTTACCCTTCTCATCTACTTGCGATAGTACAGCTCCTATCCCAGTGTCAGAGGCGTCCGTCTGCACGATAAAAGGTCTTTGATAATCAGGGGCCCTGAGGACAGGGGCCTGGCACAAGGAGTCTTTTAAGCCATTGAAGGCCTTCTCACACTCGTCGGTCCAAGTTACCTTCTTGGGTTTCTTCAGAGTTGTGAGGGCAGTCAGAGGGGCAGCTATGGTGCCATAGTCTGCCACAAAATTGCGGTAATACCCCGTGAGTCCTAAGAAGGCTCTCACTTGGGTTTGTGTAGTGGGGGTAGGCCAGTCTTGTACTGCTTGTACTTTACTGGGTAGAGGCTGTATCCTCCCTCCACCTACTTCATGTCCAAGGTAAAACACTGAGCCTTGTCCAATCTGGCATTTACTAGCCTTTATGGTCAAGTGTGCTTTCTGAAGAGCCTGGAGCACAATCCCGAGGTGTTTCACATGGTCTTCCCAGGTGGCACTGAAAACTGCTATATCGTCCAGATATGCAAATCAGAATTCGTCCAACCCATTCAAAACATGATGCACAAGCCTCTGGAAAGTGGCAGGTGCATTCTTCAACCCGAACGGCATTACCCGGAATTGGTAAAGGCCGTCTGGAGTAGAAAACGCTGTCTTCTCCTTGGCATGTTCTGCTAAAGCTATTTGCCAATAGCCAGCAGTGAGGTCAAACGTGCTGAGGTACTTGGAGGCACCCAAAGTATCCACCAGCTCATCTGTTCGAGGCAAGGGGTGTGCATCTGTCTTGGTGACAGCATTCAGAGCCCTGTAATCCACCAGAACCTCAATTCAGAAGTGCCTGCCTTTGGAACGAAAACCACAGGGCTGGACCAAGGACTACTAGAGGGTTCAATCACCCCAAGGTCTAACATCTTGTTGACCTCGGTCTTAATATAAGACCGTACTTTGACATCCTGTATCCCCTACTTTTGGTAGGTACACTGTCTCCTGTGTCTATGTTATGTTTGCACCAAGGTGTCAAACCAGGCGACTGTGAAAACAGGGGGGAAAACTGCCTAAGCAAACTTTTCACCTCAGCCTGCTGATCAGAAGTCAGGTGAGGGGCCCCTCGGACTCCCTCAAAGGAGCTTTCTGAAGGACCGCTTTGGAACAGGTCGGGGAGAGGTTCAGACTCCTCTTCCTCAACATCTGAAGCCAGTAACAGTGCTGCGATTTCGACTCTTGGGACGAAAGCCTTCAGCCTATTCACGTGAAACACTTTTGGAGCCTGTCCAGGCCTTCCAAGGTCCACTAAATAGTTAACCTCACCCAGGGGCTCCACCACTGTGTAAGAGCCTGACCATTTGTCCTGTAAAGCTCAAGGCCTTATGGGATTCATGATCAGGACTTGCTGACCAGGTGTAAAGTTGATGAGGGAAGCTTTCTGGTCGTACCAATGTTTCACCAGTGCTTGTCCTGCCTTCAATTTATCACTAGCCAAGCCCATCAGAAGTACCATCCGTTTTCTGAGCCCTAGCACATAATCAACTACGTTGGTAGTAACAGGGGGAGTGGGCATCTCCCATCCCTCTTTGACTATGGCTAAGGGTCTGTTAGGAGGTGTTTAGACTTACATCAATGTGTTTATACTTACATCATTTCAGCTGCTGCCATGTAACCTAGTTACCAAAGAATCTTTGTTGTTATGATTAAGCAAGGGTTCCAGATTCGAGCAGCAGAGAGAGGATTGAGACCAGGAGGACAGCCCACAGCTGGGGGCCTTTCTCTTGGATGAACTAACTAAATAAATCCTCACTAAAGACAAGGATTGCAGTGAAGTGTGGTCATTTACTTATTAACATTGGCGACGAGGATTGGGCCAAGGAGAAAAGGCCCCCAGCAGCAGCAATATTGATTACAGTTTGGATGCAACCGGACGGAGCGGCACACTACATGTGTAATAGCCGGCGAGAAACACGGCCGTTATCCTGGAGCGGAGTACGAATTTTGAGGAAAAAGTCAGTGCCTGGGAGTGAAGTGAACCACGAAGGAATCCTGGAGCAGAGCACGAATACTGAGGAGGTTGATTTGTGGTTTGTGATTTGCAACTACGAGAGACTGCGCTGACAACACCAGCAGAGGTCCCACCTGAGGTCACTCACTATTTGGATTGCCATTACCTTAATTACTCACTGTCTTGCCGTTACACACACGGCTGCGGCTTGCAGTTGTTTATCTTTGAATGGAACCCGGCTGTCAGGTGAACGAATAGTCGACCAAGCGAGCGAGGAATTCTTGGAATGTTGCAGCCTGGGGCCTTTCTCTTGGATGAACTAACTAAATAAATCCTCACTAAAGACAAGGATTGCAGTGAAGTGTGGTCATTTACTTATTAACAGGGTCCCCGTACAGGATGACCAAACAGAAGTTTGAAGGGGCTGAAGCCAACACCCTCCTGTGGTACCTCTCGGTAGGCAAACAGTAAGCATGGTAAAAGAAGATCCCATTGTCTTCTCTGAAGCTTCTCCAGAGCCCCAATCATGCTTTTTAACGTTCTGTTGAAACGTTCCACCAGACCATTGGTCTGGGGGTGGTATGCAGAAGAGAACTTGTAGGTGACCCCACATTCTTTCCACATAGCCTGCATATACTTTGACATAAAGTTGCTGCCACAATCTGACACAACTTCTTTAGGGAAGCCAACCCTAGTAAATATGCCAAGTAAAGCTTTTGCAACTGACTTGGCAGTTACATTTTTCAATGGGATGGCCTCAGGATATCTGGTTGCATGGTCGACCAGCACCAGGATAAACCTATTGCCCGAGGATGTTTGCGGGTCAAGGGGACCAACGATGTCGATCCCTACCCTTTCAAATGGTACCCCCACAACTGGGAGCGGTACCAACGGAGCTTGGATTGTCGAGCCAACCTTACCAGATAACTGGCAGGAGGCACAACTCCTGCAGTGACTTTCTACTTGCACCCCCATCTTGGGCCAGTAGAAGTGCATGGATAACCTTTGCTTGCTCCTCTTAATACCAAGGTGACCAGCAAGGAGCACTTCATGCGCCAACTGCAGGAGGAAGGGCCTAACAGCAAGGGGAACCACCAACCTCCTATGGTCTCCTTCTGTAGACTCTGTGGGCTCACTATACAGGAGTCCACCTTCCCAATAAATCCTATGCGCCCCAGGAGGTTCACCCTCAAGCTGGGAGCAGGCCTGTCTCCTTAGGCCTTCCAGAGATGGGCACTCACGTTGGCCTTTACTGAATTCGTCCCTATCAGGACCTCCTTCAACTAACAAGTCTTTTAGTTCAGGATGGTCGTTGGGGTCAAATACTTCAGGCATCGCCACCTCCTCGTCAGGCCCGGGCGATTGACCAACTTCCTCCACCGCAGTGGTAGGCGAGCTCGGGGGAATATTCTCTTTCCCTCGTCTTGACTTGTTGACTCCTTTCGCCTTGGGTTTCCCCTTCGGCTGGGGCGGCGTATTGGTCTTGGCCAATGCTGCCCGTGCTTGAGACCGTGTGTAGGGTCTTTCGGCAGTGTCTCCTACGAGCCCTAAAGCTCTGAGATCATTACCTAACAAGACCTTTCCCGGGACGTTTCTCTGAATGCTCACTGGAATCCTGACTGCTGTACCATTTAAAGTAAGATTTACAGGTATTACTGGGAACATACGGAGTGGGCCGTCAGCCAACTTAGTGGGCATCAGAGTAGCTCTGGCAACTTCCTCTGAGTCTACCAAGGTAGAATCCACTACAGTTCGACTGCACCCACTATCCCTAAGAGCTGGAGTATCTACTCCATTGATCAGCACACTGTCTTTAAAGTAGTGCTTGGTATTATCTGTAATCCTAGCATAAGCCTCTGCGACTTTAGGATCCCAGGAACCCAGGGAAACTAAAACTACCTCAGCCTCTATCCCGCTGGGAAATGAGTCTGAGGAGAAGGATGCTCCTGTAATCTCTTCTTCCTCGTAGGAGGAGAAGGCCAGATTAGCGGAGTGGACCCCCAAAGGTCAAACCTTACACCGGGGATCCCCCTTCACATGGTCAGTTGCTTCACAAGCAAAACAAGATCCATTGGGTCTGTTTACATAGGGAGGCTTATTGTAACCAGAGTTCTGTTTCGGAGGCTGACCTCCACTACCCTGTGAGTTCTCTTGTGTCTTACCCTTATTTTTCTTTTTGTGGCCCTTTTGAGAAGAAGATTTATCAGATTCTCCACCCTCCTTATCTTTGGACTTTTTCCCTTCCTCCTGCTTACCAGGATGAGTTTTGTCCTTATGGGACACTCGATGTGACACCCATAAGTCTGCTGCAATGGCCAGCTTCTTAGGATCTATCTCCTTCGAATCGGCCAAATGCTGCTTAAGCTCCGGGGAAGAAGATGCAAAAATGTGTTCCAGCATGACAAGATGTATCATGCCTTCGAAGGTAGAAACCTTATAACCTTCGACCCAGCCAGTTAAGTTTTTCAAGGATTCAGTGACATAAGATACCCAAGTACCACCTTCCTTTTTCTTATACTCTATGAATCGTTTCAAATATTGGGCCGGAGTCTTCCCAAACTTTAAAATGAGAGTTTGCTTTAACATTGCGAAATCAGCTTGCTCAGCCTTCGACATTTCCATAATGGCACTACAGCCAGAATGGGGCAGTCTGCTGAGTAACCAGGCAATCTTATCAGCATTGTCAACTTGTTGAACTTCGCATGCATACTCAAACGCATTCATCCAGTCCATAATGTCATTCCTTTCCTCATACACAATGACCAGATCTTTCGGAAACCGTGGATGAGAGGAGGCCCCAGACCCATGTCCAGGACCCTTGGACCCATTTGCAACCTGAAGCTTGGCCAGTTCCAACTGGTGATCCCTGTCTTTCTGTTTTTCTGACTGTTCGATTTTTAGTTTGGCTATGCTGAATTCAAGCTCCTTCTGCCTAAACCGCAGCTCTTGCTTCTTGAATTCAAGCATAGCCTCCCCATCAACACTGGCAGAGGAAACATTAGACATCTCATCCTCCCTGTCCTCGTGGTCGCGGTGGATCAGTGCAGCGGCAGAATCGTCGGTTCTACCAGTGAGA
This sequence comes from Ambystoma mexicanum, assembly GCF_040938575.1. Lineage (NCBI taxonomy): Eukaryota > Metazoa > Chordata > Amphibia > Caudata > Ambystomatidae > Ambystoma > Ambystoma mexicanum. The sequence goes on from NW_027182475.1 coordinate 1,682,439, forward strand.
GCAGCCCCACCTCCTTCCGCACTGTCCTCAGAAGTTATAGCGTCAAGCTGCGCTTCTTGCCACGCCACGATTCTTTTGATCATATCCAATTTCGTGCCTTGAGAGGAAACACCTCTCTCCGCACACATTTTTTTCAATGTTTCTGATTTGGAAGCATTTAAAGTTAACAAGGTATTTGTTTCCATACTGTTAGATAGGACTATGGCCTTTTTAAAGTTATACTACAACAATTCACTACATGTCCTGGTAGGAATAACTTGAAATGCCTTAGTTCGTGCGCAACACTGGATACCTTCAGTCGTATCCCACCGCTGTACACCAATTTGTTAAGACGGATTTCTGAACTCTGTCCTGGTGGCGCAGAAGTTCAGAAGGCCAACCTAATTACTTGGAACAGGGTAACCTCTGGACAAGCCAGACCAATCAAGGTAGCGATCGCGGCGGTCAAGACTAGGTCTCAAGAGGGGTGAGGGTGACTGAAAGCCTGCAATGAGCACACAAAGCAAGGACACTTACAAACTACTCCAAACAGGTGCTATATTAAAAATATATATACATTTATTCCAAGGCCTTTAAAACAATGACCGTAGCGAGAAATCACAATACAACTCTAGTAAACCAACACATACCATACCAATACAATATATATACAAATACAAACAAGTCTCAAGCGTTAGATGCACGAAATGTGTAGTCCACCTAAAAGGGAAGGAAAACAGGCAGTGTGAAATAATGCTTAGACCCAGTCCGCCTTCAGAGGCACCTAACTAAAAGGAAGTCCGAGCCCTACGAAGAGTGGAGCCTTGTGCTCAAAAGTACCTGCACACGCTGGTGCCAAAGGGCAAAAGGGGATTCTCTTCGAGGGAGATCAGGAAGTTCAGTTTAGTGCACAAACGAAGAACAACAGTGTTCCGCGACTCAAGCGCAGCCTCCACTGTGGGCAGAAGCAGAGCGCGAGTACGGAAAGGCGTGCTGTTTTGACACAGCGGGGAAAAGCTATGGGCTCCTGCAGGAGGGCGACCAGTTCATAGCTATGCTACTCACCGGACCCCGATGCAAGCAGACCCAGGCTTCTCCGCGTCAGTTTCAGTCGCTGGCAGGTTCAGAAGAGCAGGGGACGTCTCGTCGTCGTGTTGAGTCTGCAGCAGCAGAGTTGAGTAAAAGACGTCCCAAACGAAGGAACCCGCACAGTTTGTTACCACAGCAGGGCAACGGAGCGGCCGGGTGTATCTGAGCCAAATGTACACTACTCACTTCAGACCTGGGAACGCCAAGTGTACGAATCGTGTGAGAGTGACAAGGACTCGATATACTACACAACCTGGTGGCGGTTACAGAGCAAGACTCCTGTGTAGGCTGGTCAGTCTGCTGGATTGCCCAGAGACGCTTCCGAAGGCTTACTAGCAGAAGATGGTGAAGATGCCGAGAATAGCTGTCCCCGCTATTCCAAGGGTCGAAGTACTAGTACAGGCCTTCTGGTTCGATCAAAGGTGAAAAGGGTTTCACAAGGCGACAGCAGTGCAGAGGAGCAGTCCTTCAGCGGGTCACCAGCGATTCCTCGGTTCAGCCTCTTGGTTGCAGGATACTTGGCTCCTGTATTCCTTTGTTCGTGAGAACTCAGGAGATCGACATGGTAGTGGTGTTTCCAGCCCCCTCTTATCCACGGTTCCCTGCGTGCCAAAACGGTGGGGACCCAATGGGAGATCCGCTCATCAACACTCACACCATTCGTGGACCTATCACGGACCACGGTGGTCCCAGGCATTCACACGGGACCAGACATCCCAGCCCACATACTGGAGGCACACACAAGACATGTAGAAGCCCGCGAAAGCATCCGTGTTTCGCGGGAAAGTACATGCCCAAATAAGGAAGGCCCCGGGTCGGCTCGACCTGGGGAAGGTGAAGGGAGCAAGACGGTCAGCGGACAGGACAAAGGAGCCTCGTGGTCTGGCCATTTTGGGAGCCAGGCCACCATTTTGGGTTAAGTGCGAGAAACGTGCTTAGAACGCCAAAAGGAGCTCAAAACACAAGAAACGATCGCTGCCACCATTCCCGTCCGTGAATCACTTGCACCGATCAGTTACAATCCTGAAAGAGTATCTAGGGCCTGTAGAAGTCTAGAATCCCAAGAGAGCAGCAACTTAGCTTACAGTGCCCTCTTGTGTCATGTTGCACGAAAGCTGCAACATGATAAAAGAAACTACGGAAAACAGCGTTTCCCGGTACTGACTGTCTTAAGGGCATGTCAGTTTCCCCGTAAGAAAGGAGCGAAATCCCAGAGGAGTGCGGCAGAAGGCTGCACTTCTCTGGCAAAGTCGAGAACAAGGTGAAAAACAACAGCAAAAAGTTTAGGGGTTGCCACATGGAAGGAAAATTACCTACAATTATTAAATCTTTCCTAACAGATATCACATCTCATGTTATAGGAAGAGTTTCAGGTTTGGTATAAGCATTGAGATATCACATCTCTGCAATCGGAAGTGTCTCAGGATTGGGATGGGAAGGAGTTGGATATCCCATCTCATGTTATAGGACGGGTCTCAGGATTGTTATTAGAATCATTGAGATATCATATTGCATGCTGTAGGAAGGGTCTAAGGATTGCAATGGGAAGGACTTGGATATCACATCTCATGCTATGGATAGGCTCTCAGGTTTGGAAAGGGAAGGAGTTGGATATCACATTTCATGTTAGAGGAAGGATCTCAGGTTTGGTATTAGAGGCATTGAGATATCACATCTCATGCTATAGGAAGGGTCTCAGGATTGGAATGGGAAGGAGTTGGATATCACATCTCATGCTATAGGAAGGGTCTCAGGTTTGGTATAAGCATTGAGATATCACATCTCATGCTATAGGAAGGGTCTCAGGATTGGAATGGAAGGAGTTGGATATCACATCTCATGTTAAACGAAGGATCTCAGGTTTGGTATTAGAAGCATTGAGATATCACATCTCATGCTATAGGAAGGGTCTCAGGATTGGAATGGGAAGGAGTTGGATATCACATCTCATGCTATAGGAAGGGTCTCAGGTTTGGTATAAGCATTGAGATATCACATCTCATGCTATCGGAAGGGTCTCAGGATTGGAATGGGAAGGAGTTGTATATGACATCTCAAGCCATAGGAAGGGTCTCAGGTTTGGTATAAGCTTTGAGATATCACATCTCTGCTATCGGAAGGGTCTCAGGATTGGAATGGGAAGGAGTTGGATATCCCATCTCATGTTATAGGAAGAGTCTCAGGTTTGGTATTAGAAGCATTGAGATATCACATCTCATGCTATAGGAAGTGTCTCAGGATTGGAATGGGAAGGACTTGGATATCACATCTCATGCTATAGGGAAGGTCTCAAGTTTGATATTAGAAGCATTGAGATATCACATCTCATGCTATAGGAAGGGTCTCAGGATTGGAATGGGAAGGAGTAGGATATCACATCTCATGCTATAGGAAGGATCTCAGGTTTGGTATAAGCATTGAGATATCACATCTCTTCTATCGGAAGGGTCTCAGGATTGGAATGGGAAGGAGTTGGATATTCCCATCTCATGTTATAGGAAGGGTCTCAGGTTTGGTATTAGAAGCATTGAGATATCACATCTCATGCTATAGGAAGGGTCTCAGGATTGGAATGGGAAGGACTTGGATATCACATCTCATGCTATAGGGAGGGTCTCAAGTTTGATATTAGAAGCATTGAGATATCACATCTCATGATATCGGAAGGGTCTCAGGATTGGAATGGGAAGGAGTTGGATATCACATCTCATGATAAAGGAAGGGTCTAAGGTTGGGAAGGGGAAGGATTTGGATATCACATCTCATGTTATAGGACGGGTCTCAGGTTTGGTATTAGAAGCACTGAGATATCAAGTCTCATGGTATAGGAAGGGTCTCAGAATTGGAATGAGAAGGAGTTGGATATCACATCGCAAGCTATAGGAAGGGTCTCAGGATTGGAATGGGAAGGAGTTTGATATCACATCTCATGCAATAGTATGGGTCTCAGGTTTGGTATAAGCATTGGGATATCACATCTCATGCTATCGGAAGGGTATCAGGATTGGAATTCCAAGGAGTTGGATATCCCATCTCATGCTATAGGAAGGGTCTCAGGTTGGAATGGGAAGGAGTTGGATATCACATCTCATGTTATAGGAAGGGTCTCAGGATTGGAATGGGAAGGACTTGGATATCACATCTCATGCTATAGGAAGGCTCTCAGGTTTGGAAGGGGAAAGAGTTGGATATCACATTTCATGTTAGAGGTAGGATCTCAGGTTTGGTATTAGAGGCATTGAGATATCACATCTCATGCTATCAGAAGGGTCTCAGGATTGGAATGGGAAGGAGTTGGATATCACATCTCATGCTAAAGGGAGGGTCTCAGGTTTGGAAGGGGGAGGATTTGGATATCACATCTCATGTTATAGGAAGGATCTCAGGTTTGGTATTAGAAGCAGTTAGATATCACATCTCATGCTATCCTGAACTAAAAGCTATGGGCTCCTGCAGGAGGGCGACCAGTTCATAGCTATGCTACTCACCGGACCCCGATGCAAGCAGACCCAGGCTTCTCCGCGTCAGTTTCAGTCGCTGGCAGGTTCAGAAGAGCAGGGGACGTCTCGTCGTCGTGTTGAGTCTGCAGCAGCAGAGTTGAGTAAAAGACGTCCCAAACGAAGGAACCCGCACAGTTTGTTACCACAGCAGGGCAACGGAGCGGCCGGGTGTATCTGAGCCAAATGTACACTACTCACTTCAGACCTGGGAACGCCAAGTGTACGAATCGTGTGAGAGTGACAAGGACTCGATATACTACACAACCTGGTGGCGGTTACAGAGCAAGACTCCTGTGTAGGCTGGTCAGTCTGCTGGATTGCCCAGAGACGCTTCCGAAGGCTTACTAGCAGAAGATGGTGAAGATGCCGAGAATAGCTGTCCCCGCTATTCCAAGGGTCGAAGTACTAGTACAGGCCTTCAGGTTTGGTATTAGAAGCATTGAGATATCACATCTCATGCTATCAGAATGGTCTCAGGATTGGAATGGGAAGGAGTTGGATATCACATCTCATGCTAAAGGGAGGGTCTCAGGTTTGGAAGGGGAAGGATTTGGATATCACATCTCATGTTATCGTAAGGATCTCAGGTTTGGTATTAGAAGTATTGAGATATCACATCTCATGCTATAGGAATGGTCTCAGGATTGGAATGGGAAGGACTTGGATATCACATCTCATGCTATAGGGAGGTCTCAAGTTTGATATTAGAAGCATTGAGATATCACATCTCATGCTATAGGAAGGGTCTCAGGATTGGAATGGAAGGAGTTGGATATCACATCTCATGTTTTAGGAAGGATCTCAGGTTTGGTATTAGAAGCATTGAGACATCACATCTCATGCTATAGGAAGGGTCTCAGGATTGGAATGGGAAGGAGTTGGATATCACATCTCATGCTATATGAAGGGTCTCAGGTTTGGTATAAGCATTGAGATATCACATCTCATGCTATAGGAAGGGTCTCAGGATTGGAATGGGAAGGAGTTGTATATGACATCTCATGCCGTAGGAAGGGTCTCAGGTTTGGTATAAGCATTGAGATATCACATCTCTGCTATCGGAAGGGTCTCAGGATTGGAATGGGAAGGAGTTGGATATCCCATCTCATGTTATAGGAAGAGTCTCAGGTTTGGTATTAGAAGCATTGAGATATCACATCTCATGCTATAGGAAGGGTCTCAGGATTGGAATGGGAAGGAGTTGGATATCACATCTCATGCTATAGGAAGGGTCTCAGGTTTGGTATAAGCAGTGAGATATCACATCTCATGCTATAGGAACTGTCTCAGGATTGGAATGGGAAGAAGTTGGATATCACATCTCATGTTATAGGAAGGATCTCAGGTTTGGTATAAGCATTGAGATATCACATCTCTGTTATCGGAAGGGTCTCAGGATTGGAATGTGAGGGAGTTGGATATTCCCATCTCATGTTATAGGAAGGGTCTCAGGTTTGGTATTAGAAGCATTGAGATATCACATCTCATGCTATAGGAAGGGTCTCAGGATTGGAATGGGAAGGAGTTGGATATCACATCTCATGCTATAGGAAGGGTCTCAGGTTTGGTATAAGCAGTGAGATATCACATCTCATGCTATAGGAACTGTCTCAGGATTGGAATGGGAAGAAGTTGGATATCACATCTCATGTTTTAGGAAGGATCTCAGGTTTGGTATTAGAAGCATTGAGACATCACATCTCATGCTATAGGAAGGGTCTCAGGATTGGAATGGGAAGGAGTTGGATATCACATCTCATGCTATATGAAGGGTCTCAGGTTTGGTATAAGCATTGAGATATCACATCTCATGCTATAGGAAGGGTCTCAGGATTGGAATGGGAAGGAGTTGTATATGACATCTCATGCCGTAGGAAGGGTCTCAGGTTTGGTATAAGCATTGAGATATCACATCTCTGCTATCGGAAGGGTCTCAGGATTGGAATGGGAAGGAGTTGGATATCCCATCTCATGTTATAGGAAGAGTCTCAGGTTTGGTATTAGAAGCATTGAGATATCACATCTCATGCTATAGGAAGGGTCTCAGGATTGGAATGGGAAGGAGTTGGATATCACATCTCATGCTATAGGAAGGGTCTCAGGTTTGGTATAAGCAGTGAGATATCACATCTCATGCTATAGGAACTGTCTCAGGATTGGAATGGGAAGAAGTTGGATATCACATCTCATGTTATAGGAAGGATCTCAGGTTTGGTATAAGCATTGAGATATCACATCTCTGTTATCGGAAGGGTCTCAGGATTGGAATGGGAAGGAGTTGGATATCACATCTCATGCTAAAGGGAGGGTCTCAGGTTTGGAAGGGGAAGGATTTGGATATCACATCTCATGTTATCGTAAGGATCTCAGGTTTGGTATTAGAAGTATTGAGATATCACATCTCATGCTATAGGAATGGTCTCAGGATTGGAATGGGAAGGACTTGGATATCACATCTCATGCTATAGGGAGGTCTCAAGTTTGATATTAGAAGCATTGAGATATCACATCTCATGCTATAGGAAGGGTCTCAGGATTGGAATGGAAGGAGTTGGATATCACATCTCATGTTTTAGGAAGGATCTCAGGTTTGGTATTAGAAGCATTGAGACATCACATCTCATGCTATAGGAAGGGTCTCAGGATTGGAATGGGAAGGAGTTGGATATCACATCTCATGCTATATGAAGGGTCTCAGGTTTGGTATAAGCATTGAGATATCACATCTCATGCTATAGGAAGGGTCTCAGGATTGGAATGGGAAGGAGTTGTATATGACATCTCATGCCGTAGGAAGGGTCTCAGGTTTGGTATAAGCATTGAGATATCACATCTCTGCTATCGGAAGGGTCTCAGGATTGGAATGGGAAGGAGTTGGATATCCCATCTCATGTTATAGGAAGAGTCTCAGGTTTGGTATTAGAAGCATTGAGATATCACATCTCATGCTATAGGAAGGGTCTCAGGATTGGAATGGGAAGGAGTTGGATATCACATCTCATGCTATAGGAAGGGTCTCAGGTTTGGTATAAGCAGTGAGATATCACATCTCATGCTATAGGAACTGTCTCAGGATTGGAATGGGAAGAAGTTGGATATCACATCTCATGTTATAGGAAGGATCTCAGGTTTGGTATAAGCATTGAGATATCACATCTCTGTTATCGGAAGGGTCTCAGGATTGGAATGTGAGGGAGTTGGATATTCCCATCTCATGTTATAGGAAGGGTCTCAGGTTTGGTATTAGAAGCATTGAGATATCACATCTCATGCTATAGGAAGGGTCTCAGGATTGGAATGGGAAGGAGTTGGATATCACATCTCATGCTATAGGAAGGGTCTCAGGTTTGGTATAAGCAGTGAGATATCACATCTCATGCTATAGGAACTGTCTCAGGATTGGAATGGGAAGAAGTTGGATATCACATCTCATGTTTTAGGAAGGATCTCAGGTTTGGTATTAGAAGCATTGAGACATCACATCTCATGTTATAGGAAGGGTCTCAGGATTGGAATGGGAAGGAGTTGGATATCACATCTCATGCTATATGAAGGGTCTCAGGTTTGGTATAAGCATTGAGATATCACATCTCATGCTATAGGAAGGGTCTCAGGATTGGAATGGGAAGGAGTTGTATATGACATCTCATGCCGTAGGAAGGGTCTCAGGTTTGGTATAAGCATTGAGATATCACATCTCTGCTATCGGAAGGGTCTCAGGATTGGAATGGGAAGGAGTTGGATATCACATTTCATGTTAGAGGTAGGATCTCAGGTTTGGTATTAGAGGCATTGAGATATCACATCTCATGCTATCAGAAGGGTCTCAGGATTGGAATGGGAAGGAGTTGGATATCACATCTCATGCTAAAGGGAGGGTCTCAGGTTTGGAAGGGGAAGGATTTGGATATCACATCTCATGTTATAGGAAGGATCTCAGGTTTTGTATTAGAAGCATTGAGATATCACATCTCATGCTATCGGAAGTATCTCAGGTTTGGTATTAGAGGCATTGAAATATTACATCTCATGCTATCATAAGGGTCTCAGGATTGGAATGGGAAGGAGTTGGATATCACATCTCATGCTAAAGGGAGAGTCTCAGTTTTGGAAGGGGAAGGATTTGAATATCACATCACATGTTATAGGAAGGATCCCAGGTTTGGTATTAGAAGCATTGAGATATCACATCTCATGCTATCGGAATGGTCTCAGGATTGGAATGGGAAGGAGTTGGATATCACATCTCATGCTATAGTAAGGGTCTCAGGTTTGGAACGGGAAGGAGTTGGATATCACATCTCATGCTAAAGGGAGGGTCTCAGGTTTGGAAGGGGAAGGATTTGAATATCACATCACATGTTATAGGAAGGATCTCAGGTTTGGTATTAGAAGCATTGAGATATCACATCTCATGCTATAGGAAGGGTCTCAGGATTAGGATGGGAAGGAGTTGGATATCACATCTCATGTTATAGGAAAGATCTCAGGTTTGGTATTAGAAGCATTGAGACATCACATCTCATGTTATAGGAAGGGTCTCATGATTGGAATGGGAAGAAGTTGGATATCACATCTCATGCTATAGGAAGGGTCTCAGGTTTGGTAGAAGCATTGAGATATCACATCTCATGCTATAGGAACGGTCTCAGGATTGGAATGGGAAGGACTTGGATATCCCATCTCATGCTATAGGCAGGGTCTCAGGTTTGGAAAGGGAAGGAGTTGGATGTCACATTTCATGTTAGAGGTAGGATCTCAGGTTTGGTATTATAGGCATTGAGATATCACATCTCATGCTATCCGAAGGGTCTCAGGATTGGAATGGGAAGGAGTTGGATATCACATCTCATGCTAAAGGGAGGGTCTCAGGTTTGGCAGGGGAAGGATTTGGATATCACATCTCATGTTATAGGAAGGATCTCAGGTTTGGTATTAGAAGCATTGAGACATCACATCTCATGCTATCGGAAGTATCTCAGGTTTGGTATTAGAGGCATTGAGATATCACATCTCATGCTATCATAAGGGTCTCAGGATTGGAATGGGAAGGAGTTGGATATCACATCTCATGCTAAAGGGAGGGTCTCAGGTTTGGAAGGGGAAGGATTTGAATATCACATCACATGTTATAGGAAGGATCTCAGGTTTGGTATTAGAGGCTTTGAGATATCACATCTCATGCTATCGGAAGGGTCTCAGGATTGGAATGGGAAGGAGTTGGATATCACATCTCATGCTATAGGAAGGGTCTCAGGTTTGGAACGGGAAGGAGTTGGATATCACATCTCATGTTATAGGAAGGGTCTCAGGTTTGGTATAAGCATTGAGATATCACATCTCTGCAATCGGAAGTGTCTCAGGATTGGAACGGGAAGGAGTTGGATATCCCATCTCATGTTATAGGACTGGTCTCAGGTTTGGTATTAGAAGCATTGAGATATCACATCGCATGCTGTAGGAAGGGTCTCAGGTTTGGAATGGGAAGGAATCGGATATCACATCTCATGTCATAGGAAGGATCTCAGGTTTGGTATTAGAAGCATTGAGATATCACATCTCATGCTATAGGAATGGTCTCAGGATTGGAATGGGAAGGAGTTGGATATTACATTCTTGCTATGGGAAGGGTCTCATGTTTGGAATTGGAAGGAGTTGGATATCACATATGCTATAGGAAGGGTCTCAGGTTTGGAATGGGAAGGAGTTGGATATCACATCTCATGTTATAGGAAGGGTCTCAGGTTTGGTATAAGCATTGAGATACCACATCTCTGCTATCGGAAGTGTCTCAGGATTGGAATGGGAAGGAGTTGGATATCCCATCTCATGTTATAGGACGGGTCTCAGGTTTGTTATTAGAATCATTGAGATATCATATTGCATGCTATAGGAAGGGTCTAAGGATTGGAATGGGAAGGACTTGGATATCACATCTCATGCTATAGGTAGGCTCTCAGGTTTGGAAAGGGAAGGAGTTGGATATCACATTTCATGTTAGAGGAAGGATCTCAGGTTTGGTATTAGAGGCATTGAGATATCACATCTCATGCTATAGGAAGGGTCTCAGGATTGGAATGGGAAGGAGTTGGATATCACATCTCATGCTATAGGAAGGGTCTCAGGTTTGGTATAAGCATTGAGATATCACATCTCATGCTATAGGAAGGGTCTCAGGATTGGAATGGGAAGGATATGTATATGACATCTCATGCCATAGGAAGGGTCTCAGGTTTGGTATAAGCATTGAGATATCACATCTCTGCTTTTGGAAGGGTCTCAGGATTGGAATCGGAAGGAGTTGGATATCCCATCTCATGTTATAGGAAGAGTCTCAGGTTTGGTATTAGAAGCATTGAGATATCACATCTCATGCTATAGGAAGTGTCTCAGGATTGGAATGGGAAGGAATTGGATATCACATCTCATGCTATAGAGAGGGTCTCAAGTTTGATATTAGAAGCATTAAGATATCACATCTCATGCTATAGGAAGGGTCTCAGGATTGGAATGGAAGGAGTTGGATATCACATCTCATGTTATAGGAAGGATCTCAGGTTTGGTATTAGAAGCATTGAGACATCACATCTCATGCTATAGGAAGGGTCTCAGGATTGTAATGGGAAGGAGTTGGATATCACATCTCATGCTATATGAAGGGTCTCAGGTTTGGTATAAGCATTGAGATATCACATCTCATGCTATAGGAAGGGTCTCAGGATTGGAATGGGAAGGAGTTGTATATGACATCTCATGCCGTAGGAAGGGTCTCAGGTTTGGTATAAGCATTGAGATATCACATCTCTGCTATCGGAAGGGTCTCAGGATTGGAATGGGAAGGAGTTGGATATCCCATCTCATGTTATAGGACGGGTCTCAGGTTTGTTATTAGAATCATTGAGATATCATATTGCATGCTATAGGAAGGGTCTAAGGATTGGAATTGGAAGGACTTGTATATCACATCTCATGCTATAGGTAGGCTCTCAGGTTTGGAAAGGGAAGGAGTTGGATATCACATTTCATGTTAGAGGAAGGATCTCAGGTTTGGTATTAGAGGCATTGAGATATCACATCTCATGCTATAGGAAGGGTCTCAGGATTGGAATGGGAAGGAGTTAGATATCACATCTCATGCTATAGGAAGGGTCTCAGGTTTGGTATAAGCATTGAGATATCACATCTCATGCTATAGGAAGGGTCTCAGGATTGGAATGGGAAGGATATGTATATGACATCTCATGCCATAGGAAGGGTCTCAGGTTTGGTATAAGCATTGAGATATCACATCTGTGCTTTTGGAAGGGTCTCAGGATTGGAATGGGAAGGAGTTGGATATCCCATCTCATGTTATAGGAAGAGTCTCAGGTTTGGTATTAGAAGCATTGAGATATCACATCTCATGCTATAGGAAGTGTCTCAGGATTGGAATGGGAAGGACTTGGATATCACATCTCATGTTTTAGGAAGGATCTCAGGTTTGGTATTAGAAGCATTGAGACATCACATCTCATGCTATAGGAAGGGTCTCAGGATTGGATTGGGAAGGAGTTGGATATCACATCTCATGCTAAAGGGAGGGTCTCAGGTTTGGAAGGGGAAGGATTTGGATATCACATCTCATGTTATAGGAAGGATCTCAGGTTTTGTATTAGAAGCATTGAGATATCACATCTCATGCTATCGGAAGTATCTCAGGTTTGGTATTAGAGGCATTGAGATATCACATCTCATGCTATCGTAAGGGTCTCAGGATTGGAATGGGAAGGAGTTGGATATCACATCTCATGCTAAAGGGAGGGTCTCAGGTTTGGAAGGGGAAGGATTTGAATATCACATCACATGTTATAGGAAGGATCTCAGGTTTGGTATTAGAAGCATTGAGATATCACATCTCATGCTATAGGAAGGGTCTCAGGTTTGGAACGGGAAGGAGTTGGATATCACATCTCATGTTTAAGGAAAGATCTCAGGTTTGGTATTAGAAGCATTGAGACATCACATCTCTGCAATCGGAAGTGTCTCAGGATTAGGATGGGAAGGAGTTGGATATCACATCTCATGTTATAGGAAAGATCTCAGGTTTGGTATTAGAAGCATTGAGACATCACATCTCATGTTATAGGAAGGGTCTCATGATTGGAATGGGAAGAAGTTGGATATCACATCTCATGCTATAGGAAGGGTCTCAGGTTTGGTAGAAGCATTGAGATATCACATCTCATGCTATAGGAACGGTCTCAGGATTGGAATGGGAAGGACTTGGATATCCCATCTCATGCTATAGGCCGGGTCTCAGGTTTGGAAAGGGAAGGAGTTGGATGTCACATTTCATGTTAGAGGTAGGATCTCAGGTTTGGTATTAGAGGCATTGAGATATCACATCTCATGCTATCCGAAGGGTCTCAGGATTGGAATGGGAAGGAGTTGGATATCACATCTCATGCTAAAGGGAGGGTCTCAGGTTTGGCAGGGGAAGGATTTGGATATCACATCTCATGTTATAGGAAGGATCTCAGGTTTGGTATTAGAAGCATTGAGATATCACATCTCATGCTATCGGAAGTATCTCAGGTTTGGTATTAGAGGCATTGAGATATCACATCTCATGCTATCATAAGGGTCTCAGGATTGGAATGGGAAGGAGTTGGATATCACATCTCATGCTAAAGGGAGGGTCTCAGGTTTGTAAGGGGAAGGATTTGAATATCACATCACATGTTATAGGAAGGATCTCAGGTTTGGTATTAGAGGCTTTGAGATATCACATCTCATGCTATCGGAAGGGTCTCAGGATTGGAATGGGAAGGAGTTGGATATCACATCTCATGCTATAGGAAGGGTCTCAGGTTTGGAACGGGAAGGAGTTGGATATCACATCTCATGTTATAGGAAGGGTCTCAGGTTTGGTATAAGCATTGAGATATCACATCTCTGCAATCGGAAGTGTCTCAGGATTGGAACGGGAAGGAGTTGGATATCCCATCTCATGTTATAGGACTGGTCTCAGGTTTGGTATTAGAAGCATTGAGATATCACATCGCATGCTGTAGGAAGGGTCTCAGGTTTGGAATGGGAAGGAATTGGATATCACATCTCATGTCATAGGAAGGATCTCAGGTTTGGTATTAGAAGCATTGAGATATCACATCTCATGCTATAGGAATGGTCTCAGGATTGGAATGGGAAGGAGTTGGATATTACATTCTTGCTATGGGAAGGGTCTCATGTTTGGAATTGGAAGGAGTTGGATATCACATATGCTATAGGAAGGGTCTCAGGTTTGGAATGGGAAGGAGTTGGATATCACATCTCATGTTATAGGAAGGGTCTCAGGTTTGGTATAAGCATTGAGATATCACATCTCTGCTATCGGAAGTGTCTCAGGATTGGAATGGGAAGGAGTTGGATATCCCATCTCATGTTATAGGACGGGTCTCAGGTTTATTATTAGAATCATTGAGATATCATATTGCATGCTATAGGAAGGGTCTAAGGATTGGAATGGGAAGGACTTGGATATCACATCTCATGCTATAGGTAGGTTCTCAGGTTTGGAAAGGGAAGGAGTTGGATATCACATTTCATGTTAGAGGAAGGATCTCAGGTTTGGTATTAGAGGCATTGAGATATCACATCTCATGCTATAGGAAGGGTCTCAGGATTGGAATGGGAAGGAGTTGGATATCACATCTCATGCTATAGGAAGGGTCTCAGGTTTGGTATAAGCATTGAGATATCACATCTCATGCTATAGGAAGGGTCTCAGGATTGGAATGGGGAGGATATGTATATGACATCTCATGCCATAGGAAGGGTCTCAGGTTTGGTATAAGCATTGAGATATCACATCTCTGCTTTTGGAAGGGTCTCAGGATTGGAATCGGAAGGAGTTGGATATCCCATCTCATGTTATAGGAAGAGTCTCAGGTTTGGTATTAGAAGCATTGAGATATCACATCTCATGCTATAGGAAGTGTCTCAGGATTGGAATGGGAAGGAATTGGATATCACATCTCATGCTATAGGGAGGGTCTCAAGTTTGATATTAGAAGCATTGAGATATCACATCTCATGCTATAGGAAGGGTCTCAGGATTGGAATGGAAGGAGTTGGATATCACATCTCATGTTATAGGAAGGATCTCAGGTTTGGTATTAGAAGCATTGAGACATCACATCTCATGCTATAGGAAGGGTCTCAGGATTGTAATGGGAAGGAGTTGGATATCACATCTCATGCTATATGAAGGGTCTCAGGTTTGGTATAAGCATTGAGATATCACATCTCATGCTATAGGAAGGGTCTCAGGATTGGAATGGGAAGGAGTTGTATATGACATCTCATGCCGTAGGAAGGGTCTCAGGTTTGGTATAAGCATTGAGATATCACATCTCTGCTATCGGAAGGGTCTCAGGATTGGAATGGGAAGGAGTTGGATATCCCATCTCATGTTATAGGACGGGTCTCAGGTTTGTTATTAGAATCATTGAGATATCATATTGCATGCTATAGGAAGGGTCTAAGGATTGGAATTGGAAGGACTTGGATATCACATCTCATGCTATAGGTAGGCTCTCAGGTTTGGAAAGGGAAGGAGTTGGATATCACATTTCATGTTAGAGGAAGGATCTCAGGTTTGGTATTAGAGGCATTGAGATATCACATCTCATGCTATAGGAAGGGTCTCAGGATTGGAATGGGAAGGAGTTAGATATCACATCTCATGCTATAGGAAGGGTCTCAGGTTTGGTATAAGCATTGAGATATCACATCTCATGCTATACGAAGGGTCTCAGGATTGGAATGGGACGGATATGTATATGACATCTCATGCCATAGGAAGGGTCTCAGGTTTGGTATAAGCATTGAGATATCACATCTGTGCTTTTGGAAGGGTCTCAGAATTGGAATGGGAAGGAGTTGGATATCCCATCTCATGTTATAGGAAGAGTCTCAGGTTTGGTATTAGAAGCATTGAGATATCACATCTCATGCTATAGGAAGTGTCTCAGGATTGGAATGGGAAGGACTTGGATATCACATCTCATGCTATAGGGAGGGTCTCAAGTTTGATATTAGAAGCATTGAGATATCACATCTCATGCTATAGGAAGGGTCTCAGGATTGGAATGGAAGGAGTTGGATATCACATCTCATGTTTTAGGAAGGATCTCAGGTTTGGTATTAGAAGCATTGAGACATCACATCTCATGCTATAGGAAGGGTCTCAGGATTGGAATGGGAAGGAGTTGGATATCACATCTCATGCTATATGAAGGGTCTCAGGTTTGGTATAAGCATTGAGATATCACATCTCATGCTATAGGAAGGGTCTCAGGATTGGAATGGGAAGGAGTTGTATATGACATCTCATGCCGTAGGAAGGGTCTCAGGTTTGGTATAAGCATTGAGATATCACATCTCTGCTATCGGAAGGGTCTCAGGATTGGAATGGGAAGGAGTTGGATATCCCATCTCATGTTATAGGAAGGGTCTCATGATTGGAATGGGAAGGACTTGGATATCACATCTCATGCTATAGGAAGGCTCTCAGGTTTGGAAGGGGAAAGAGTTGGATATCACATTTCATGTTAGAGGTAGGATCTCAGGTTTGGTATTAGAGGCATTGAGATATCACATCTCATGCTATCAGAAGGGTCTCAGGATTGGAATGGGAAGGAGTTGGATATCACATCTCATGCTAAAGGGAGGGTCTCAAGTTTGGAAGGGGAAGGATTTGGATATCACATCTCATGTTATAGGAAGGATCTCAGGTTTGGTATTAGAAGCATTGAGATATCACATCTCATGCTATCAGAAGGGTCTCAGGATAGGAATGGGAAGGAGTTGGATATCACATCTCATGCTAAAGGGAGGGTCTCAGGTTTGGAAGGGGAAGGATTTGGATATCACATCTCATGTTATCGGAAGGATCTCAGGTTTGGTATTAGAAGTATTGAGATATCACATCTCATGCTATAGGAAGGGTCTCAGGATTGGAATGGGAACGAGTTGGATATCACATCTCATGCTAAAGGAAGGGTCTCAGGTTTGGTAGAAGCATTGAGATATCACATCTCATGCTATAGAAAGGGTCTCAGGATTGGAATGGGAAGGACTTAGATATCACATATCATGCTATAGGGAGGGTCTCAGTTTTGATATTAGAAGCATTGAGATATCACATCTCATGCTATCGGAAGTGTCTCAGGATTGGAATGGGAAGGAGCTGGATATCACATCTCATGCTAAAGGAAGGGTCTCAGGTTTGGAACGGGAAGGAGTTGGATATCACATCTCATGTTATAGGAAGGGTCTCAGGTTGGTATAAGCATTGAGATATCACATCTCTGCTATCGGAAGGGTCTCAGGATTGGAATGGGAAGGAGTTGGATATCCCATCTCATGTTATAGGACGGGTCTCAGGTTTGTTATTAGAATCATTGAGATATCATATTGCATGCTGTAGGAAGGGTCTAAGGATTGGAATGGGAAGGACTTGGATATCACATCTCATGCTATAGATAGGCTCTCAGGTTTGGAAAGGGAAGGAGTTGGATATCACATTTCATGTTAGAGGAAGGATCTCAGGTTTGGTATTAGAGGCATTGAGATATCACATCTCATGCTATAGGAAGGGTCTCAGTTTGGAATTGGAAGGAGTTGGATATCACATCTCATGTTATAGGAAGGGTCTCAGGATTGGAATGGGGAGGACTTGGATATCACATCTCATGCTATAGGAAGGCTCTCAGGTTTGGAAGGGGAAAGAGTTGGATATCACATTTCATGTTAGAGGTAGGATCTCAGGTTTGGTATTAGAGGCAATGAGATATCACATCTCATGCTATCAGAAGGGTCTCAGGATTGGAATGGGAAGGAGTTGGATATCACATCTCATGCTAAAGGGAGGGTCTCAGGTTTGGAAGGGGAAGGATTTGGATATCACATCTCATGTTATAGGAAGGATCTCAGGTTTGGTATTAGAAGCATTGAGATATCACATCTCATGCTATCGGAAGGATCTCAGGTTTGGTATTAGAAGCATTGAGACATCACATCTCATGCTATCAGAAGGTTCTCAGGATTGGAATGGGAAGGAGTTGGATATCCCATCTCATGCTACAGGGAGGGTCTCAGGTTTGGAAGGGGAAGGATTTGGATATTACATCTCATGTTATCGGAAGGATCTCAGGTTTGGTATTAGAAGTATTGAGATATCACATCTCATGCTATAGGAAGGTTCTCAGGATTGGAATGGGAAGGAGTTGGATATCACATCTCATGTTATAGGACGGGTCTCAGGATTGTTATTAGAATCATTGAGATATCATATTGCATGCTGTAGGAAGGGTCTCATGATTGGAATGGGAAGGACTTGGATATCACATCTCATGCTATAGGAAGGCTCTCAGGTTTGGAAGGGGAAAGAGTTGGATATCACATTTCATGTTAGAGGTAGGATCTCAGGTTTGGTATTAGAGGCATTGAGATATCACATCTCATGCTATCAGAAGGGTCTCAGGATTGGAATGGGAAGGAGTTGGATATCCCATCTCATGCTAAAGGGAGGGTCTCAGGTTTGGAAGGGGAAGGATTTGGATATCACATCTCATGTTATCGGAAGGATCTCAGGTTTGGTATTAGAAGTATTGAGATATCACATCTCATGCTATAGGAAGGGTCTCAGGATTGGAATGGGAAGGAGTTGGATATCACATCTCATGCTAAAGGAAGGGTCTCAGGTTTGGTAGAAGCATTGAGATATCACATCTCATGCTATAGGAAGGGTCTCAGGATTGGAATGGGAAGCACTTAGATATCACATATCATGCTATAGGGAGGGTCTCAGTTTTGATATTAGAAGCATTGAGATATCACATCTCATGCTATCGGAAGTGTCTCAGGATTGGAATGGGAAGGAGCTGGATATCACATCTCATGCTAAAGGAAGGGTCTCAGGTTTGGAACGGGAAGGAGTTGGATATCCGATCTCATGTTATAGGAAGGGTCTCAGGTTTGGCATAAGCATTGAGATATCACAAATCTGCTATCGGAAGTGTCTCAGGATTGGAATGGGAAGGAGTTGGATATCCCATCTCATGTTATAGGACGGGTCTCAGGATTGTTATTAGAATCATTGAGATATCATATTGCATGCTGTAGGAAGGGTCTAAGGATTGGAATGGGAAGGACTTGGATATCACATCTCATGCTATGGATAGGCTCTCAGGTTTGGAAAGGGAAGGAGTTGGATATCACATTTCATGTTAGAGGAAGGATCTCAGGTTTGGTATTAGAGGCATTGAGATATCACATCTCATGCTATAGGAAGGGTCTCAGGATTGGAATGGAAGGAGTTGGATATCACATCTCATGTTAGCGGAAGGATCTCAGGTTTGGTATTAGAAGTATTGAGATATCACATCTCATGCTATAGGAAGGGTCTCAGGATTGGAATGGGAAGGAGTTGGATATCACATCTCATGCTAAAGGAAGGGTCTCAGGTTTGGTAGAAGCATTGAGATATCACATCTCATGCTATAGGAAGGGTCTCAGGATTGGAATGGGAAGGACTTAGATATCACATATCATGCTATAGGGAGGGTCTCAGTTTTGATATTAGAAGCATTGAGATATCACATCTCATGCTATCGGAAGTGTCTCAGGATTGGAATGGGAAGGAGCTGGATATCACATCTCATGCTAAAGGAAGGGTCTCAGGTTTGGAACGGGAAGGAGTTGGATATCCGATCTCATGTTATAGGAAGGGTCTCAGGTTTGGTATAAGCATTGAGATATCACAAATCTGCTATCGGATGTGTCTCAGGATTGGAATGGGAAGGAGTTGGATATCCCATCTCATGCTATGGATAGGCTCTCAGGTTTGGAAAGGGAAGGAGTTGGATATCACATTTCATGTTAGAGGAAGGATCCCAGGTTTGGTATTAGAGGCATTGAGATATCACATCTCATGCTATAGGAAGGGTCTCAGGATTGGAATGGAAGGAGTTGGATATCACATCTCATGTTAGCGGAAGGATCTCAGGTTTGGTATTAGAAGTATTGAGATATCACATCTCATGCTATAGGAAGGGTCTCAGGATTGGAATGGGAAGGAGTTGGATATCACATCTCATGCTAAAGGAAGGGTCTCAGGTTTGGTAGAAGCATTGAGATATCACATCTCATGCTATAGGAAGGGTCTCAGGATTGGAATGGGAAGGACTTAGATATCACATATCATGCTATAGGGAGGGTCTCAGTTTTGATATTAGAAGCATTGAGATATCACATCTCATGCTATCGGAAGTGTCTCAGGATTGGAATGGGAAGGAGCTGGATATCACATCTCATGCTAAAGGAAGGGTCTCAGGTTTGGAACGGGAAGGAGTTGGATATCCGATCTCATGTTATAGGAAGGGTCTCAGGTTTGGTATAAGCATTGAGATATCACAAATCTGCTATCGGAAGTGTCTCAGGATTGGAATGGGAAGGAGTTGGATATCCCATCTCATGTTATAGGACGGGTCTCAGGATTGTTATTAGAATCATTGAGATATCATATTGCATGCTGTAGGAAGGGTCTAAGGATTGGAATGGGAAGGACTTGGATATCACATCTCATGCTATGGATAGGCTCTCAGGTTTGTAAAGGGAAGGAGTTGGATATCACATTTCATGTTAGAGGAAGGATCTCAGGTTTGGTATTAGAGGCATTGAGATATCACATCTCATGCTATAGGAAGGGTCTCAGGATTGGAATGGAAGGAGTTGGATATCACATCTCATGTTATAGGAAGGATCTCAGGTTTGGTATTAGAAGCATTGAGACATCACATCTCATGCTATAGGAAGTGTCTCAGGATTGGAATGGGAAGGACTTGGATATCACATCTCATGCTATAGGGAGTGTCGCAAGTTTGATATTAGAAGCATTGAGATATCACATCTCATGCTATAGGAAGGGTCTCAGGATTGGAATTGGAAGGAGTTGGATATCACATCTCATGCTATAGGAAGGGTCTCATGTTTGGTATAAGCAGTGAGATATCACATCTCATGCTATAGGAAGTGTCTCAGGATTGGAATGGGAAGGAGTTGGATATCACATCTCATGTTATAGGAAGGATCTCAGGTTTGGTATAAGCATTGAGATATCACATCTCTGCTATCGGAAGGGTCTCAGGATTGGAATGGGAAGGAGTTGGATATTCCCATCTCATGTTATAGGAAGGGTCTCAGGTTTGGTATTTGAAGCATTGAGACATCACATCTCATGCTATAGGAAGGGTCTCAGGATTGCAATGGGAAGGACTTGGATATCACATCTCATGCTATAGGGAGGGTCTCAAGTTTGATATTAGAAGCATTGAGATATCACATCTCATGATATCGGAAGGATCTCAGGATTGGAATGGGAAGGAGTTGGATATCACATCTCATGATAAAAGAAGGGTCTAAGGTTTGGAAGGGGAAGGATTTGGATATCACATCTCATGTTATAGGACCGGTCTCAGGTTTGGTATTAGAAGCATTGAGATATCAAGTCTCATGGTATAGGAAGGGTCTCAGAACTGGAATGGGAAGGAGTTGGATATCACATCTCAAGCTATAGGAAGGGTCTCAGGATTGGAATGGGAAGGAGTTTGATATCACATCTCATGCCATAGTATGGGTCTCAGGTTTGGTATTAGCATTGGGATATCCCATCTCATGCTATAGGAAGGGTCTCAGGTTGGAATGGGAAGGAGTTGGATATCACATCTCATGTTATAGGAAGGGTCTCAGGATTGGAATGGGAAGGACTTGGATATCACATCTCATGCTATAGGAAGGCTCTCAGGTTTGGAAGGGGAAAGAGTTGGATATCACATTTCATGTTAGAGGTAGGATCTCAGGTTTGGTATAAGAGGCATTGAGATATCACATCTCATGCTATCAGAAGGGTCTCAGGATTGGAATGGGAAGGAGTTGGATATCACATCTCATGCTAAAGTGAGGGTCTCAGGTTTGGAAGGGGAAGGATTTGGATATCACATCTCATGTTATAGGAAGGATCTCAGGTTTGGTATTAGAAGCATTGAGATATCACATCTCATGCTATCAGAAGGTTCTCAGGATTGGAATGGGAAGGAGTTGGATATCACATCTCATGCTAAAGGGAGGGTCTCAGGTTTGGAAGGGGAAGGATTTGGATATGACAAATCATGTTATCGGAAGGATCTCAGGTTTGGTATTAGAAGTATTGAGATATCACATCTCATGCTATAGGAAGGGTCTCAGGATTGGAATGGGAAGGAGTTGGATATCACATCTCATGCTAAAGGAACGGTCTCAGGTTTGGTAGAAGCATTGAGATATCACATCTCATGCTATAGGAAGGGTCTCAAGATTGGAATGGGAAGGACTTAGATATCACATATCATGCTATAGGGAGGGTCTCATTTTTGATATTAGAAGCATTGAGATATCACATCTCTGCTATCGGAAGGGTCTCAGGATTGGAATGGGAAGGAGTTGGATATTCCCATCTCATGTTATAGGAAGGGTCTCAGGTTTGGTATTTGAAGCATTGAGACATCACATCTCATGCTATAGGAAGGGTCTCAGGATTGCAATGGGAAGGACTTGGATATCACATCTCATGCTATAGGGAGGGTCTCAAGTTTGATATTAGAAGCATTGAGATATCACATCTCATGATATCGGAAGGATCTCAGGATTGGAATAGGAAGGAGTTGGATATCACATCTCATGATAAAAGAAGGGTCTAAGGTTTGGAAGGGGAAGGATTTGGATATCACATCTCATGTTATAGGACCGGTCTCAGGTTTGGTATTAGAAGCATTGAGATATCAAGTCTCATGGTATAGGAAGGGTCTCAGACCTGGAATGGGAAGGAGTTGGATATCACATCTCAAGCTATAGGAAGGGTCTCAGGATTGGAATGGGAAGGAGTTTGATATCACATCTCATGCCATAGTATGGGTCTCAGGTTTGGTATTAGCATTGGGATATCCCATCTCATGCTATAGGAAGGGTCTCAGGTTGGAATGGGAAGGAGTTGGATATCACATCTCATGTTATAGGAAGGGTCTCAGGATTGGAATGGGAAGGACTTGGATATCACATCTCATGCTATAGGAAGGCTCTCAGGTTTGGAAGGGGAAAGAGTTGGATATCACATTTCATGTTAGAGGTAGGATCTCAGGTTTGATATAAGAGGCATTGAGATATCACATCTCATGCTATCAGAAGGGTCTCAGGATTGGAATGGGAAGGAGTTGGATATCACATCTCATGCTAAAGTGAGGGTCTCAGGTTTGGAAGGGGAAGGATTTGGATATCACATCTCATGTTATAGGAAGGATCTCAGGTTTGGTATTAGAAGCATTGAGATATCACATCTCATGCTATCAGAAGGTTCTCAGGATTGGAATGGGAAGGAGTTGGATATCACATCTCATGCTAAAGGGAGGGTCTCAGGTTTGGAAGGGGAAGGATTTGGATATCACATCTCATGTTATCGGAAGGATCTCAGGTTTGGTATTAGAAGTATTGAGATATCACATCTCATGCTATAGGAAGGGTCTCAGGATTGGAATGGGAAGGAGTTGGATATCACATCTCATGCTAAAGGAACGATCTCAGGTTTGGTAGAAGCATTGAGATATCACATCTCATGCTATAGGAAGGGTCTCAAGATTGGAATGGGAAGGACTTAGATATCACATATCATGCTATAGGGAGGGTCTCATTTTTGATATTAGAAGCATTGAGATATCACATCTCATGCTATCGGAAGTGTCTCAGGATTGGAATGGGAAGGAGCTGGATATCACATCTCATGCTAAAGGAAGGGTCTCAGGTTTGGAACGGGAAGGAGTTGGATATCCGATCTCATGTTATAGGAAGGGTCTCAGGTTTCGTATAAGCATTGAGATATCACATCTCTGCTATCGGAAGTGTCTCAGGATTGGAATGGGAAGGAGTTGGATATCCCCTCTCATGTTATAGGACGGGTCTCAGGATTGTTATTAGAATCATTGAGATATCATATTGCATGCTGTAGGAAGGGTCTAAGGATTGGAATGGGAAGGACTTGGATATCACATCTCATGCTATGGATAGGCTCTCAGGTTTGGAAAGGGAAGGAGTTGGATATCACATTTCATGTTAGAGGAAGGATATCAGGTTTGGTATTAGAGGCATTGAGATATCACATCTCATGCTATAGGAAGGGTCTCAGGATTGGAATGGGAAGGAGTTGGATATCACATCTCATGCTAAAGGAAGGGTCTCAGGTTTAGTATAAGCATTGAGATATCACATCTCATGCTATAGGAAGGGTCTCAGGATTGGAATGGAAGGAGTTGGATTTCACATCTCATGTTATAGGAAGGATCTCAGGTTTGGTATTAGAAGCATTGAGACATCACATCTCATGCTATAGGAAGGGTCTCAGGATTGGAATGGGAAGGAGTTGGATATCACATCTCATGCTATAGGAAGGGTCTCAGGTTTGGTATAAGCATTGAGATATCACATCTCATGCTATAGGAAGGGTCTCAGGATTGGAATGGGAAGGAGTTGGATATTCCCATCTCATGTTATAGGAAGAGTCTCATGCTAAGACCTGATAGACCCTTCCTATAACATGAGATGTGATATCTCAATGCTTCTAATATCAATACTGAGACCCTCCCTATAGCATGAGATGTGATATCTAAGTCCTTCCCATTCCAATCCTGAGACCCTTCCGATAGCAGAGATGTGATATCTCAATGCTTATACCAAACCTGAGACCCTTCCTATAGCATGAGATGTGATATCCAACTCCTTCCCATTCCAATCCTGAGACCCTTCCTATAGCATGATATGTGAAATCTCAATGCTTCTACCAAAACTGAGACCCTTCCTTTAGCATGAGATGTGATATCCAACTCCTTCCCATTCCAATCCTGAGACCAGTCCTATAGCATGAGATGTGATATCTCAATGCTTCTAATACCAAACCCGAGATCCTTCCTATAACATGAGAAGTGATATCCAACTCCTTCCCATTCCAATCCTGAGACCCTTCCTATAGCATGAGATGTGATATCTCAATGCTTCTAATACCAAACCTGAGATCCTTCCGATAGCATGTGATATCTCAATGCTTCTAATACCAAACCTGAGATCCTTCCTATAACATGAGATGTGATATCCAAATCCTTCCCCTTCCGAACCTGAGAGCCTTCCTACAGCATGAGATGTGATATCCAAGTCCTTCCCATTCCAATCCTGAGACCCTTCCTATAACATGAGATGTCATATCCAACTCCTTCCCATTCCAACCTGAGACCCTTCCTATAGCATGAGATGGGATATCCAACTCCTTCCAAATCCAATCCTGATACCCTTCCGATAGCATGAGATGTGATATCCCAATGCTTCTACAAAACCTGAGACCCATACCATGGCATGAGATGTGATATCAAACTCCCGTCCCATACCATGAGACTTGATATCTCAATGCTTCTAATACCAAACCTGAGACCGGTCCAATAACATGAGATGTGATATCCAAATCCTTCCCCTTCCAAACCTTAGACCCTTCCTTTATCATGAGATGTGATATCCAAGTCCTTCCCATTCCATTCCTGAGACCCTTCCTATAGCATGAGATGTGATATCTCAATGCTTCTAATACCAAACCTGAGACCCTTCCTATAACATGAATTCTGATATCCAAGTCCTTCCCATTCCAATCCTGAGACCCTTCCAATAGCAGAGATGTGATATCTCAGTGCTTCTAATATCAAACCTGAGACCTGTCCTATAACATGAGATGGGATATCCAACTCCTTCCCGTTCCAAACCTGATACCCTTCCTATAGCATGAGATGTGATATCCAATTCCTTCCCATCCCAATCCTGAGACACCTCCGATAGCAGGGATGTGATATCTCAATGCTTATACCAAACCTGAGACTCTTCCTATAACATGAGATGTGATATCTAACTCCTTCCCGTTCCAAACCTGAGACCCTTCCTATAGCATGAGATGTGATATCCAACTCCTTCCCATTCCAATCCTGAGACCCTTCCTATAGCATGTGATGTGATATCTCAATGCTTATACCAAATCTGAGACCCTTCCTATAGCATGAGATGTGATATCCAACTCCTTCCCATTCCAATCCTGAGACCCTTCCTATAGCATGAGATGTGATATCTCAATGCTTCTAATACCAAACCTGAGATCCTTCCTATAACAAGAGATGTGATATCCAACTCCTTCCCATTCCAATCCTGAGACCCTTATGATAGCATGAGATGTGATATCTCAATGCCTCTAATACCAAACCTGAGATACTTCCGATAGCATGAGATGTGATATCTCAATGCTTCTAATACCAAACCTGAGATCCTTCCTATAACATGAGATGTGATTTACAAATCCTTCCCCTTCCAAACCTGAGACCCTCCCTTTAGCATGAGATATGATATACAACTCCTTCCCATTCCAATCCTGAGACCCTTCTGATAGCATGAGATGTGATATCTCAATGCCTCTAATACCAAACCTGAGATCCTACCTCTAACATGAAATGTGATATCCATCTCCTTCCCTTTCCAAACCTGAGACCCTGCCTATAGCATGAGATGTGATATCCAAGTCCTTCCCATTCCAATCCTGAGACCCTTCATATAGCATGTGATGTGATATCTCAATGCTTATACCAAACCTGAGACCCTTCCTATGGCATGAGATGTCATATACAATTCCTTCCCATTCCAATCCTGAGACCCTTCCTATAGCATGAGATGTGATATCTCAATGCTTATACCAAACCTGAGACCCTTCCTATAGCATGAGATGTGATATCCAACTTCTTCCCATTCCAATCCTAAAACCCTTCCTATAACATGAGATGTGATGTCTCAATGCTTCTAATACCAAACCTGAGATCTTTCCTATAACATGAGATGTGATATCCAACTCCTTCCCATTCCAATCCTGAGACCCTTCCTATAGCATGAGATGTGATATCTCAATGCTTATACCAAACCTGAGACCCTTCCTATAGCTTGAGATGTGATATCCAATTCCTTCCCATTCCAATCCTGAGACCCTTCCTATAGCATGAGATGTGATATCTCAAGGCCTCTAATACCAAACCTGAGATCCTTCCTCTAACATGAAATGTGATATCCAACTCCTTCCCCTTCCAAACCTGAGAGCCTTCCTATAGCATGAGATATGATATCCAAGTCCTTCCCATTCCAATCCTGAGACCCTTCCTATAACATGAAATGTGATATCCAACTCCTTCCCATTCCAACCTGAGACCCTTCCTATAGCATGAGATGGGATATCCAACTCCTTCCAAATCCAATACTGATACCCTTCCAATAGCATGAGATGTGATATCCCAATGCTTCTACCAAACCTGAGACCCATACTATGGCATAAGATGTGATATCAAACTCCTTCCCATTCCAATCCTGAGACCCTTCCTATAGCTTGAGATGTGATATCCAACTCCTTCCCATTCCAATTCTGAGACCCTTCCTATACCATGAGACTTGATATCTCAATGCTTCTAATACCAAACCTGAGACCCGTCCTATAACATGAGATGTGATATCCAAATCCTTCCCCTTCCAAACCTTAGACCCTTCCTTTATCATGAGATGTGATATCCAACTCCTTCCCATTCCAATCCTGAGACCCTTCCTATAGCATGAGATGTGATATCTCAATGCTTCTAATACCAAACCTGAGATCCTTCCGATAGCATGAGATGTGATATCTCAATGCTTCTAATACCAAACCTGAGATCCTTCCTATAACATGAGATGTGATATCCAAATCCTTCCCCTTCCGAACCTGAGACCCTCCCATTAGCATGAGATGTGATATCCAACTCCTTCCCATTCCAATCCTGATACGCTTCTGATAGCATGAGATGTGATATCTCAATGCCTCTAATACCAAACCTGAGATCCTACCTCTAACATGAAATGTGATATCCAACTCCTTCCCTTTCCAAACCTGAGACCCTGCCTATAGCATGTGATGTGATATCTCAATGCTTATACCAAACCTGAGACCCTTCCTATGGCATGAGATGTCATATACAACTCCTTCCCATTCCAATCCTGAGACCCTTCCTACAGCATGAGATGTGATATCCAAGTCCTTCCCATTCCAATCCTGAGACCCTTCCTATAACATGAGATGTCATATCCAACTCCTTCCCATTCCAACCTGAGACCCTTCCTATAGCATGAGATGGGATATCCAACTCCTTCCAAAACCAATCCTGATACCCTTCCGATAGCATGAGATGTGATATCCCAATGCTTCTACAAAACCTGAGACCCATACCATGGCATGAGATGTGATATCAAACTCCCGTCCTATACCATGAGACTTGATATCTCAATGCTTCTAATACCAAACCTGAGACCGGTCCAATAACATGAGATGTGATATCCAAATCCTTCCCCTTCCAAACCTTAGACCCTTCCTTTATCATGAGATGTGATATCCAAGTCCTTCCCATTCCATTCCTGAGACCCTTCCTATAGCATGAGATGTGATATCTCAATGCTTCTAATACCAAACCTGAGACCCTTCCCATAACATGAGATGTGATATCCAAGTCCTTCCCATTTCAATCCTGAGACCCTTCCTATAGCATGAGATGTGATATCTCAATGCTTCTAATACCAAACCTGAGACCCTTCCTATAACATGAGATGTGATATCCAAGTCCTTCCCATTTCAATCCTGAGACCCTTCCTATAGCATGAGATGTGATATCTCAATGCTTCTAATATCAAACCTGAGACCTGTCCTATAACATGAGATGGGATATCCAACTCCTTCCCGTTCCAAACCTGATACCCTTCCTATAGCATGAGATGTGATATCCAATTCCTTCCCATCCCAATCCTGAGACACCACCGATAGCAGAGATGTGATATCTCAATGCTTATACCAAACCTGAGACTATTCCTATAACATGAGATGTATTATCTAACTCCTTCCCGTTCCAAACCTGAGACCCTTCCTATAGCATGAGATGTGATATCCAACTCCTTCCCATTCCAATCCTGAGACCCTTCCTATAGCATGAGATGTGATATCTCAATGCTTATACCAAATCTGAGACCCTTCCTATAGCATGAGATGTGATATCCAACTCCTTCCCATTCCAATCCTGAGACCCTTCCTATAGCATGAGATGTGATATCTCAATGCTTCTAATACCAAACCTGTGATCCTTCCTATAACATGAGATGTGATATCCAACTCCTTCCCATTCCAATCCTGAGACCCTTATGATAGCATGAGATGTGATATCTCAATGCCTCTAATACCAAACCTGAGATACTTCCGATAGCATGAGATGTGATATCTCAATGCTTCTAATACCAAACCTGATACCCTTCCTATAGCATGAGATGTGATATCCAATTCCTTCCCATCCCAATCCTGAGACACCACCGATAGCAGAGATGTGATATCTCAATGCTTATACCAAACCTGAGACTATTCCTATAACATGAGATGTGATATCTAACTCCTTCCCGTTCCAAACCTGAGACCCTTCCTATAGCATGAGATGTGATATCCAACTCCTTCCCATTCCAATCCTGAG
Source organism: Ambystoma mexicanum (assembly GCF_040938575.1). Taxonomy (NCBI): domain Eukaryota; kingdom Metazoa; phylum Chordata; class Amphibia; order Caudata; family Ambystomatidae; genus Ambystoma; species Ambystoma mexicanum. The sequence continues at coordinate 1,711,672 of NW_027182475.1, forward strand.
ACCCTTCCTATAGCATGAGATGTGATATCTCAATGCTTATACCAAATCTGAGACCCTTCCTATAGCATGAGATGTGATATCCAACTCCTTCCCATTCCAATCCTGAGACCCTTCCTATAGCATGAGATGTGATATCTCAATGCTTCTAATACCAAACCTGAGATCCTTCCTATAACATGAGATGTGATATCCAACTCCTTCCCATTCCAATCCTGAGACCCTTATGATAGCATGAGATGTGATATCTCAATGCCTCTAATACCAAACCTGAGATACTTCCGATAGCATGAGATGTGATATCTCAATGCTTCTAATACCAAACCTGAGATCCTTCCTATAACATGAGATGTGATTTCCAAATCCTTCCCCTTCCAAACCTGAGACCATCCCTTTAGCATGAGATGTGATATACAACTCCTTCCCATTCCAATCCTGAGACCCTTCTGATAGCATGAGATGTGATATCTCAATGCCTCTAATACCTGTTAGGAAAGATTTTGTAATTGTAGGGAATTTTCCTTCCATGTGGCAACCCCTAAACTTTTTGCTATTGTTTTTAACCTTGTTCTTGACTTTGCCAGAGAAGTACAGCCTTCTGTCGCACTTCTCTGGGCTTTCGCACATTTCTTACGGGGAAACTGACATGCCCTTAAGACAGTCAGTACCGGGGAACGTGGTTTCCCGAAGTTTCTTTTATCGTGTCGCAGCTTTAGTGCAACACGACATAAGAGGGCACTGTAAGCTAAGTTACAGCTCTCTTGGGTCTCTAGCCTTCTACAGGCCCTAGATACTCTTTTAGGATGGTATTTGATCGGTGCAAGTCATTCAGGGACTGGAATGGTGGCAGCGATCGTTTTGTTTATTTTGAGCTCCTTTTGGCGTTCTGAGCACGTTTTTGCACTGAACCCAAAATGGTGGCCTGGCTCCCAAAATGGCCAGGCCGCGAGGCTCCTTTGTCCTGTCCACTGTCCGTCTTGCTCCCTTCACCTTCCCCAGGTCCGGCGACCCGGGGCCTTCCTTATTTGGGCATGTACTTTCCCACGAAACGTGGTTGCTTTCGCGGGCTTCTACATGTCGTTTGTGTGCCTCCAGGGTGTGGGCTGGGATGTCTGGTCCCAATACACATCCTGGGTGCCAGAGAGTCTAGGGTGGTGTGAATGCCTGGGACCACCGTGGTCCGTGATTGGTCCACGTATGGTATGTGTGTTGATGAGCGGATCTCCCATTGGCTCCCCTCCGTTTTGGCGCGAAGGGAACCGTGGATAAGAGGGGGCTGGAAACACCACTACCATGTCGATCTCCTGAGTTCTCACGAACGAAGGAATACAGGAGCCAAGTATCCTGCAACCAAGAGGCTGAACCGAGGAATCGCTGGTGACCCGCTGAAGGACTGCTCCTCTGCACTGCTGTCGCCTTGTGAAACCCTTTTCACCTTTGATCGAACCAGAAGGCCTGTACTGGTACTTCGACCCTTGGAATAGCGGGGACAGCTATTCTCGGCATCTTCACCATCTCCTGCTAGTAAGCCTTCGGAAGCGTCTCTGGGCCATCCAGCAGACTGACCAGCCTACACAGGAGTCTTGCTCTGTAACCGCCACCAGGTTGTGTAGTATATCGAGTCCTTGTCACTCTCACACGATTCGTACACTTGGCGTTCCCAGGTCTGAAGTGAGTAGTGTACATTTGGCTCAGATACACACGGCCGCTCCGTTGCCCTGCTGTGGTAACAAACTGTGCGGGTTCCTTCGTTTGGGACGTCTTTTACTCAACTCTGCTGCTGCAGACTCAATACGACGACGAGACATTGAGATATCACATCTCATGCTATAGGAAGGGTCTCAGGATTGGAATGGGAAGGAGTTGTATATGACATCTCATGCCATAGGAAGGGTCTCAGGTTTGGTATAAGCATTGAGATATCACATCTCATGCTATAGGACGGGTCTCAGGATTGGAATGGGAAGGTGTTGGATATCACATCTCATGCTATAGGAAGGGTCTCAGGTTTGGAACGGGAAGGAGTTGGATATCACATCTCATGTTATAGGAAGAGTCTCAGGTTTGGTATAAGCATTGAGATATCACATCTCTGCAATCGGAAATGTCTCAGGATTGGGATGGGAAGGAGTTGGATATCACATCTCATGCTATAGGAAGGGTCTCAGGTTTGGAACGGGAAGGAGTTGGATATTGTTAAGACGGATTTCTGAACTCTGTCCTGGTGGCGCAGAAGTTCAGATGGCCAACCTAATTTCTTGGAACAGGGTAACCTCTGGACAAGCCAGACCAATCAAGGTAGCGATCGCGGCGGTCAAGACTAGGTCTCAAGAGAGGTGAGGGTGAGTGAAAGCCCGCAATGAGCACACAAAGCAAGGACACTTACAAACTACTCCAAACAGGTGCTATATTAAAAATATATACACATTTATTCCAAGGCCTTTAAAACAATGACCGTAGCGAGAAATCACAATACAACTCTAGTAAACCAACACATACCATACCAATACAATATATATACAAATACAAACAAGTCTCAAGCGTTAGATGCACGAAATGTGTAGTCCACCTAAAAGGGAAGGAAAACAGGTAGTGCGAAATAATGCTTAGACCCAGTCCGCCTTCAGAGGCACCTAACTAAAAGGAAGTCCGAGCCCTACGAAGAGTGGAGCCTTGTGCTCAAAAGTACCTGCACACGCTGGTGCCAACGGGCAAAAGGGGAGTCTCTTCGAGGTAGATCAGGCAGTTCAGTTTAGTGCACAAACGAAGAAGAACAGTGTTCCGCGACTCAAGCGCAGCCTCCACTGTGGGCAGAAGCAGAGCGCGAGTACGGAAAGGCGTGCTGTTTTGACACAGCGGGGAAAAGCTATGGGCTCCTGCAGGAGGGCGACCAGTTCCTAGCTATGCTACTCACCGGTCCACGATGCAAGCAGACCCAGGCTTCTCCGCGTCAGTTTCAGTCGCTGGCAGGTTCAGAAGAGCAGGGGATGTCTCGTCGTCGTGTTTAGTCTGCAGCAGCAGAGTTGAGTAAAAGACGTCCCAAACGAAGGAACCCGCACAGTTTGTTACCACAGCAGGGCAACGGAGCGGCGGTGTGTATCTGAGCCAAATGTACACTACTCACTTCAGACCTGGGAACGCCAAGTGTACGAATCATGTGAGAGTGACAAGGACTCGATATACTACACAACCTGGCGGCGGTTACAGAGCAAGACTCCTGTGTAGGCTGGTCAGTCTGCTGGATGGCCCAGAGACGCTTCCGAAGGCTTACTAGCAGGAGATGGTGAAGATGCCGAGAATAGCTGTCCCCGCTGAAAAGGGTTTCACAAGGCGACAGCAGTGCAGAGGAGCAGTCCTACAGCGGGTCACCAGCGATTCCTCGGTTCAGCCTCTTGGTTGCAGGATACTTGGCTCCTGTATTCCTTCGTTCGTGAGAACTCAGGCGATCGACATGGTAGTGGTGTTTCCAGCCCCCTCTTATCCACGGTTCCCTTCGCGCCAAAACGGAGGGGACCCAATGGGAGATCCGCTCATCAACACTCACACCATTCGTGGACCTATCACGGACCACGGTGGTCCCAGGCATTCACACCACCCTAGACTCTCTGGCACCCAGGATGTGTTTTGGGACCAGACATCCCAGCCCACATCCTGGAGGCACACACAAGACATGTAGAAGCCTGCGAAAGCATCTGTGTTTCGCGGGAAAGCACATGCCCAAATAAGGAAGGCCCCAGGTCGGCTCGACCTGGGGAAGGTGAAGGGAGCAAGACGGTCAGCGGACAGGACAAAGGAGCCTCGTGGTCTGGCCATTTTGGGATCTAGGCCACCATTTTGGGTTAAGCGCGAGAAACGCGCTTAGAACGCCAAAAGGAGCTCAAAACACAAGAAACGATAGCTGCCACCATTCCCGTCCGTGAATCACTTGCACCAATCAGTTACAATCCTGAAAGAGTATCTAGGGCCTGTAGAAGGCTAGAGACCCAAGAGAGCAGTAACTTAGCTTACAGTGCCCTCTTGTGTCATGTTGCACGAAAGCCGCAACATGATACAAGAAACTACGGAAACCAGCGTTTCCTGGTACTGACTGTCTTAAGGGCATGACAGTTTCCCCGTAAGAAAGGAGCGAAAGCCCAGAGGAGTGCGGCAGAAGGCTGCACTTCTCGGGCAAAGTCGAGAACAAGGTGAAAAACAACAGCAAAAAGTTTAGGGGTTGCCACATGGAAGGAAAATTACCTACAATTACGAAATCTTTCCTAAC